>NW_012026850.1:266472-307540 GCF_000956235.1 Wasmannia auropunctata | reverse complement strand
GTCCGCGACTAGTCGCTATACTATAATATATAATGCGATGTGTGACCTGTCGAAGATGGCCGAACGTTACCGAACGTGACTGTCGAGTTTTCGATATTTCACGATGCTCGCGCAGGAGTCGCAACTGTCGCAAGCGTCGCAAGGAGACTGGAGAGGAGATTCATGATGGCGCGCGCGTGGAAATCGTGCTAACATGCGCATCGAGCATATCAGCCGTTTTACGTAAGTGCGTTTATCAGAGTCGCAGTCCCAGACGCGGTTCTTCGCGGAGCTCGTTGTAACAACAGCTTGCCAATTTCGCGGTTCGCGCAGTCTTCGTGTCGCACTCGCATCTCGCGTTTCGCGTCTTTGTCGAGCTCGTGCCACAGCCATGCAAGCTCAACAGCAACCACAACCGCAGCAGCAACAGCAGCAAGGCCACCAACAGATAGCGAGCACCAGTGTGATATTAAAAATGAACGAAATTCAGCAACTTTCGACCGTCGGTACGTTGGCATCTTTTTAGACTTTTTTAGACTTTTCGGAACGAACGTGACATTTCTTCTGCCTTCGTCTTTAACCTCCACTTGCCCCGACTTGGCCTTTACACCGCTTGTTCTTCTTTTATGTAGCTGCGAAAACTCTAAATATACGATGCTGCTACTGATAGCTGCACACTCTCTATGTACTTGTATAACTTTAATATTTTTTTTTCTTCCAGAACTTATACATTTATTTCATTTTCAATCTAGAGATCCCTGTAGTGTAACAAGTGCAATTAAAAAATGTGCTATTTATCTTTTAATCGCACTTGTACACTATGGGAATCGCTACACACACACACACACACACACAAAACACGCGCACATATACAAAAACATACATATGCACGCACGCACACATTGATGGCAGAGCGAACGGTCGCACGGAGAGATTAATCAGTCACCATTTTTCCGATCGGGCACAATGCGGCGGAACAATGAGAAGCATCCCTGATTAGCAACAAAATACTGGGAATAACGTAATGAAATATTACGGTTCATCGATTTGTAATTTATTATCGCTCGAAGAGAGGCGTAATTGCTGCTCCATCTCTAATTCCCGTTAATGAACAACTATTAAATTGCACGGGTAACGCATCGTGAGAACTGCCTGTACAAACAACAATTACTTCGAAGTGGCGCATTATGCAGCTATTTGAAATTATGTGTAACATTTAATTAACGTCTTAATGCGATTATTGTTGCGTTGCGAACTCGTTAGCGCGACGAATATATACATATATATATATATTTATATATACGTATTGTCCTTAAGACGCGCGTATCGGCGCGATACGCGCATTCCCGGGGAAGGCGCCGCGCGATTTGACACGTATGTGTATATAGGTATATACTGCAGCGAAACCGGGTTCGCGCGTTCGCCCGAAATAAAATAATTAAGAGCCGCCGACTTTATCGCTGAAAAATGCACGGGTTTTTTGGTGAGTGTTCGCTCCCGCTTAATTAGCCGTAATGGACATAATGAATTTTACATTAGACCGAGTTTTATCATTTTCGAATAAAAAAAAGGGTAACTCACGTACTCTCATACTCACCCGCGCGCGCGGGGCGCGTTACCCGGTTTGCGAAATGGAAAGGGGAGGGGAGAGGAGGTGTCGCTAAGCGCAACCAACCGGTCGACCAACCCCATCGGTAGCTTGTATCGAAATAGTCTTGCGGCTATTGCATTTGACGTGCGTGCGACAACTGCTGTCTACATAAGCGCAGAAAATGATTCATTAATGTCCACTTCTATCGATGTAGATTATCCTTAATCTCAGTTTAACATGCTTTTTACCTTTTTATAAAAATTTGAAAAAGAGTAAATTAAATACAGAGATTAAAGGTAAATCTACATCGGTAGATTAACTTTATGAGCCTGAAATGGCATTTTAGCATTTTACAAATAATAATTTCTATGCGGCCACGAGAATACGATCGAGAAAAAAGATATTCTCGTGCAGATACGTATAATCTTACAAAATTGCTTCGGATATCTTTTGATAAAGTTATTCGAGATTTCATGATGGAGAGGCTGCAGCTTGATTCCCGAGGATAGATTCCCCAATGTAAACGGGGAAGAAAAGAAGCACACATGCGCGGAAAAAATGATTTTGCTGAAGGATCTAAAATTTTGCTGGATACAAAATAAATTTCGTTGGATCGTCAAAAAGATTATGTTAGAATATGAAAAAATTTTGATATTTTAGCAACCATCTTGCGTTTTAAATTTTTTTGATGGGCCAACAAGATTTATTTTTACATCCGTATTCAGCAAATTTTTCAGCAAAATCGTTCTTTTTACGCAGAACGTCGATGCCACTCGATGAAAAACAACAGAAAGCGCGTGTTCGCGGAAGCGATCCTCGCCCCTCGTCCTCGCGATAATATTTAGAATATTCTTCCTCAATGGAAGCGTCGCGCTCGATGGTTATGCATTATTTCGCGCAGTGATAAAGCGCGGAAATAATGCGGGACCGCCGCCGCAGGCCCGCTCTCGCGCGGCGGGGAATTCGACGATCGACGCACGGGGTCAACGGCTTTTTTTTCCATGCGATGTGCACGCTTTTAGAACGCCGCTTCGCGCGCGGCGTTATTCCTTACCGTCAATCATATCCCGAATATTAATTTGCCACGCTCGATGCTTCAAATAAAGTTCAATCATTTCGAGAGAGAGAAAGAGAGAGAGAGATGACCCTGCCGCGCGGGAGCGGGGAGGGTTTGAGACAAAAAGCTTTTTTCAGCCGGACGTTTATTACTAAGCCGACAGTTTATTTTCGGGCGGCGTATCGGCACTTTACGGTTTTAATTACGCGTATTTTAATCCCAGCCCAGGAGACATTTTCTGTTTCGAGAGAAATGAGCGAGAGTGAGAGAATGAGCTTTGGGGGGAGGGAGGGTGAGAGAACGAGCTTTATTAGACTGCACACGGTCGATTTAAATTTAATCATAATGAAGAGGCGATTAAAATTGCAATCGTCCACGGAATAGAACCCATAGCGCCGGGCAGTTAACGTCTGCTAACAGGCATTTAACTTAACTGCCTCAGGTAACTGCCTCGTTTCTAGGCTGAAGGGTCCTTTCGATTGCCACTGCCGGAAATTTTATGGGGCACGACCTTTCCGTCGATGAGCGCGAACTTTCGGGGCCGCAAAAAAGGATGACTGTTTTCGCACGCGCCCGCGCGCGCGTGCGATCGTTTTCGTGGATTATCGCGTCTATTCAACCGCCGATTCGGCAAACTTCTTTCGCGATTGTTCGCGAATCACGGTGTAAAATCATTAATGCGGAAATGGCCATTGGCCAGTATCTCTCGAAATATTTTTTCGATAATGCCGCTTTATTCATAAAAACGGAAATTAGATAGAATAAAAATATTTTCGCAATTGCTGGGTGTGTGTATGTGTATGTGTGTGTGTGCCGTTGAGAATCCTGTGAACAGAACGAGCTGAAATCTCATCAATCTCGCGTACATTTTTATGATATTTATCGAATTATCAGCGTAATTAAAAAGTGATCGTACACACGAGCAATGAGAATTTTGCACGCGTTTTATAATAGATTGTAATTAAGAGACGAATCATTTATATAAGATTGTAATAGGTAATTAATTATGCACGAGTAAGATTAGATTATATGTATATAATTAAGGGACGAATCTCTTCAGGAGAGTGATGAATCACAATGACTATATACATATATATATATATATATATATATATACCTATATATATACGGGAGATCACTCGCAGTCTCTCTTATTGGAGGAGTCTCACTGGCTAAACGCGACTCTTCCTCGCCCCGATATATCGCGAGTTCCAGAAGTCACATATGCCACGAGAGAGAGAGACGGTGGCTCGTCCGCGCGGCGCGGCGCGGGTGCCGGGGCATTGCTTTCAAAGTATCCCCCGGGAACCGGATGAATGGCGATGTCATTCGGCCGTCCTTTGGGATAAGCAAGTGACTGCAGCCGAGGATAAATGTAGTTCGTTATTGTCTTGCCCCGGGAAATGGGAAATGGTTTCGTTGCTCGCTGCGACGCCGACACGTCGCGGAGAGAACTTACCGCGGCTTTTTTCTCCCCCTTCCCCCCTTCCCTACTCCCCTCCGACTTGACAACGACGTTTCCGTGATATATACGAGAGTTTAATTATTACGATAGATATGAATTTTATACGAGTCGTCGTTATTATATAACTGTGCCGAGTCGCGAATAATTTATATAATTACATACAAGTCGACGCGATTCTTCGTCGATATATTCGCTGCATTTAAACGTGCGATTCGAAAGGGAGAAGCTTCAATGAGCTCGAATGTCCCCGGAGTCGACAGCTCCGGCTGGAAAAGTGGTTCCTTCGAAAGTGTTAATTATTTATCAGGACGGACCGTTCTTGTCGCTATCGCGCTTGTCACTACTCGATGAGCCACTTTATGAACGAGGGATTACGTGCCGGAAAATATATCCGATTCTCGCGCAGAGTAATATCGCCCCGCGTCCCCGCGCGCCTGCGAAGAGTCGATAATTCCGCCGACTGGTCGCGGGACCGCCGGTGCGCAAAGGAAAAGCGCGAGTCCGCGGACGTTTATTGCAAAATCAATACCTTTAACGCGGAGTTACGATATCGCGCGCGTGCCGGTATCGAAAGTCGAATATGATCGAGATGCGATATATTGAGCCGTAAAATTTCCGCGCGATAAACTGGTGTATATTTCGCGCGCGGTTCCACATTTGCGGAATACGCGGGAGTATACCGACATTCGGCGTATGCGGCCGAATAGGACATGTGTACGCGGCAATCGAGTGCTTTACGACGATGCATCAAACATTCCGCCGCGTCAAGTCACTATGCCGCGAATCACTCTCGATCAATGAACGAGCGTCGCGTTAAATCATTGTCACGCACGTTGCCGCACACGATCGATTAAGAAGGATTATCTTCTTCCAGCGTATTCCTTCCTTATAAAATCTCTTCCTTTCGCAGGGATTGCACCGGATTATACGCATCGCGCCGAAAATCCTCGTAACGGATTAAACAGAGATCATGCACTATATAAAATAATTTAAACAGTAATAAGTTGAACTGGACCGATTTGCGAATAACGCAAAAAGGGGAAAAAAGTCTTATTCGGTTAAAATGGATCTTGGTGTTTATAATAATATTTCTGTATAAATTTAATTTAACACAAAACTCTCTTTAAGTAAGACAATTTTAAATAAGGTTTTTTCCCCTTTATTTGTGTCAAAATGAATTTATAAACATAAATTATTAATTCATTATTACAACGTCAATCTCTTTATAAACGTAAAACGAGATAATTATTGGCATTAGAATGACAATGTTACGTAAGAGTTGTTTGTATTATACATGCTCCATTTTTGTCACGAAACTTGTCATAGCTTTGTGCTTTTTAAAATGTCTCAAGCAGAGGGTGCGTTGAAATGAAATGTAAAAGTTTCGTTTTAGACTCGCTCTTTGTTAGCGTCATGAAATTTGGAAACAATTTATGAGCGCGATGATGACGTTCGTAAAATTCGCATTCGATAAACCGATTCGCTGTTCCTTGCGTGAAAATGGAACTTCGGCAAGCGATGAAAAAGCGTAAAACGCGTGCGCGTCGAATCTCTCGCCTCGCGCCATCGCCGCTTCTGCGTCGCGCTGTGAAGATCCAGCGCCTCTGCTATGCAGCGGTCTATGCATTTTAAGGGAGGGGTGATTTTTAATGCCGTATAAATATGCATAGGCCGCGATATTAGCTCTTACGTGTCGCCGCCCGAAAAATATCGCGTGTAGGGTACGGTACGGTACGGTACGGCCACGAACCGCGCGTTACACGCATACACGGATGCGCGCGCGCGCGTGCACGTGTAACAAGGCACGGGGAGAGAAAAGCATCCCCGTGTAGACGTGCGAGGTAACAGGGCCGCGGAAGGGCATTAGGGTTCTCGATGGATAAATTGTGTCGCCGCGATGACCCGAGGGAGCATCATCTAACGCCCATTTTGTTATGACGTCTGCAGTACTGAATAATTTCGAAGCAGCGAAAATCCATACGTACTCTCGATTAGTTGAAGGACTGACAGTTAAATGTGCATAATACTTAAATCATAAAAAATAAATTTTACGAGAATTTAATAAATGTTAAGTAATTATATAATTTGATGAAGAGTTTACTCTGTTAAGAGTAATATACAACAATACAATATATACAGCAACAATAATAATATTATTATAATATATTAATATTATTATGTATATATATATGTATGTGTATACACACAAATATATGTAAATATACGTATACGCATAATATTATTATACTACAATAATAATAATAATATTATTATTATTATTACATAATATACGTATAATATTATATATAATAATATTATATATATTTAATATTGTAAAATATATAACATAATTATTATTGTTGTTGTTATAGAGAAATTGTATAAATAATTTCTAATATTTAAGAATAAAAGTTATTGCAGGTATATAAGAATAAAAAGATTGTAGGTATATAAAACGGTTCGAATAAAGTTGATATTAAAGATACGTTTCTGGAAACACATTGTTATATAGTTGCATCGTTTATTACTTCTATTATAAAACAAGAATAATATATGAAAAGCAATTTGATACACAATTTAATATATTCGTCGAGATGAGAAAAATTACGAAGGTAATTTCGTGAAGAAACGATCCCGGAAAACACGGATTGATATGTTGCTTTTTCGTAAATGTATGGCACCATATAGACTTTTGCGAGCGAGTTTATCCCAACAAGTAAATCCAGTTCCACGAGCAATTCAAGCTAATTTGACGACAGGTATCGTAAGCCAGCGATATTGCGCCCGTGAAATAATAATAAAGTATAAATGGATCAAGTTTATGGCTGAGGTGCATGTGAGAGCACCGAGTATGCATTTTATCGTCGTGTTTCGCGTCAAACCCTTTATGAGATTATGTGCTCTAGAGGAAACTGCCTGCGTTTCTCTACTTGCCGCGATAAATTTTTCGAATCTTCCATTAAACTTGTGTCACTCACCTGTCGTATTTTTTGTGCTAATAAGACAGTTAATATTTTCTCAATAATAATACTTGAAATGTAAAATGATAGCTGTGTTGCAATTCTACGCATCTACAATTTTTGTACTATGAGGATAATTATACTCGACGTAAATAATAATAAATATATATTAAGAATCGTATACAATAGTCATATTACATAACATGTACGTGTAACATGTCATATAATGATATATAAAAGCGACCGATTTTTAATTCTACGATAGAAGTCAGGCGATTCACTAATGGTGTAGCGAAAATCTCTCTCTTCTCTGACGGCGCAACGCAACATGAAACAGTGGGCGGTCCGGGTAATGCGTCTTGCCACCCTCAGACTGTCTCCCGACCACCGTCATCAATCAGGGTCACATCCTGCAAACACAACTTATGTAGTATTTATTTTCATTAAATTCATCACCACCTGGTCCAGCGTACGTTCTTCCGTTGGCTCAAACGAATGCATGTTGGTTTTAAAAAGATTTCTTGCGACTATGGATAATGCTAAGGAATATCAAATAGCTCCATTTGATATTCCTTAGCATTATCCATAGTAAGAAAAAATAGCATTAAAAGATCTAGTCCTTTTAAATTAACATAATCGTCATCAACGATTTCCGATCGCCTATAATAAATATATTTTATTTTATTTTCTGTATATTTAAATATACTTCATCTCCACAAACGTATTGACGAAAAGCATTTGTGGAGATGAAGTATATTTAAATATACAGAAAATAAAATAAAATATATTTATTATAGGCGATCGGAAATCGTTGATGACGATTATGTTAATTTAAAAGGGCTAGATCTTTTAATGCTATTTTTTCTTTTCAACCTTTGATTTAAATATTTTTCTATTAAATTCTGCCTCCTTTTTTTGATTTATAAAAGTAATAATTAATCGATTATGCTTATTGAAAAAATTGATACCAAATTGTAAATTATATATAACTTAATATTTAGTTAATTAAATACTTAATATGCGATCATGTAGATTTATCAAATAACCAGGATTATTAGCTTCTAGCATCGTAACGTTGCAAAATATTAATCCCGTAAATCGGCTATTTGAGGCAGTGAATCAAGATTTCATCGCGGGAAGCTCCTTCCCATCCCGCGCGGAATCACGAAAGAGAAACGTTATCTCGTTTCGTGGCGATTCGAGGCGTTTTTCCGCGAAGTGAGTCGGACTATTCTTCAATGGCGTGCTGAAAGCTACTCCTATATATCTTGCGGCCTCGGGCAGATCCCGCCGCTTGCCTTGATGGCAAGCTCAATTTATATCAGCGCCTGCTGAAACCCCCTTTACGAGGTCTCTCGCCACCCCTTTCCCCTAAACCTCACCCTAACCCCAAACCCCCCCTGCCTGGCCAATGCTCGCTTCTTGCCACCTTTCTTGCCTCCCTCTTTGAAGGCTCGAGGGCTCCTCCGGAGTTAAACTAAGCCATTCGCGATCGACGAAAAGAAATAGAAAAGGTCGCTTTCTGAAAATCGCGATCCTCACCGTCTGCTGTGATCTTTTGTCGTCATGGAAATGCTTCTAGGAAGCATTATAGTTGGATTTGATATAAAAACTAGTCCCTGCAGCTGAGATGAATGAAACATTTCAAAGTTCCATTGTTTAATAAAATTGTAGATATACACATTTGTGAATTAATTAACTATTATTGTGAAGATATTAAATCAAAATTTTATGAATTATTAATTTTAAATATAAATTAAAATTAAATTAAAATTTAGTTATTATCTTTTTCTTCTTTTTGATTTATATAAAAGTAATGATTGATCGTATTATTGAAAAAAATTGGTTCTAAACCATAAAATTATAATTTAATATCTATTTAGTTAATATGTGATTACGTAGATTTATCAGATTATTAGGATAATTAGCTGATACGCGGTTGCAAAATATTATATGAGATAATAACTGCATTTTAATTTATATTTTAACTTAATTACATTTTAATTTTTTATATTAAAAAATTGCAAAAATCATTAACAGAAAAAGAATGAACAGTCATTTACAGACCATTGATAAAAATTCGTAGTCTTTCCTTTATAATTTTGCAACTCTATTGAAAATACATACGATTTGATAATGCATTATCGTTATTGAAATATCGATCGTGTGTACCATCGTTACATTACAAATACGCGTCCAACGATGGAAAATAATTCATTTAGCGAACGGAATTACTTGATTCTGAAATTAATGAACAGCGAATTATAAATGTAGATAGTCTGTCATGTAAATTTTGCGTAAGCCTCTCGTGTAAAAATGTCGGCGGATAAATTTATGGCGATTTTTATCATGCAGGAAGAGCATCAAATGTATACTAAATATAAATAAGCGTATCACATTTTTATCTAAATACAGCATTAAGATATTTGTATTGAATTTTATAACAATAAGAATACGTAAATGATATTTTTATTTGAAATCTTTATTGATAAATTAACATAGATAATATAAGTAAACAAAAATTGGCGCTTATAAATAAGAAAATATTTGTTCTTTAATGGAAATGTTAATAATTTATTTTTTTTCATTATTAATTGATTTACTTTTAATTTTTTCCCAATCACTAAAAAAATGTTCTCTTTGGCTTACCTTTATATTAAAAATTTATAAAGGAATGAAGGTTTTATGAAAAAATGGAGAAAATGTTTAACTATCATATGTTTCTGTACGGCACTACTGCAGGGAACTGTACGTCTGAATTTTTTTCCAAACTGTATTTCGCGATACAACTCGTACAGCTCGAAACGCGTCCACGATCTCGAGTAGCCGGATTACTAGGAGAGTCGATGTCGATTTTATGAAACACCAGCAACGTCCGTATCCACCCTCATCCTGATCCCAGGTGCTTCCTGGGAACAGCTGCCACGGCGCACGCGCCCCCGCGCCGACGAAGCAGTGATTGATCAATTTTTAAAAAGCAATGTTCCTAATTGACCCGCCGCGCCGGTTCGCTCCTCGCCAGAGGCGCTTATATCTTACGAAAAGGCGTCAGTCAGGGCATCTTAGTCATCGAAAGGTGTGTTCAACTACGATTCATGCCAGTTGTGTTCCTCTACGAATATTCCCCTCTCGGGTTCGCTCGCTCACAATCAAGCACCGATATCGGCTATCATTCATCGACGGAAAATCGTTCATTAGCACATCAACAAGGAATATTTGAATATAGGTAGTACATATGTTCCTTAGAAACGTTAAATTTATGATATATACTTTTACATATTATGATATTTTTATAAAATCTACGGTATTTCAATGTCATAAAAATAAGTCGTATGCAACAGCTTTTTTCTTTTTCTTTTTAAGTGTTTAAGGTTGAAGATGATAACTGCGAGAAGAAACAATTTTTTATTGATCGAGAATAAATGTCTGCTATTTTCAATCGAGCACGATTTTTTTATAAAGAACAAACTATTTTTCTGCTGAAATATTGTAAATTCTGTCTTTTTTAAAATTATTAATATTACTCTATCACGTATTAACAAAAAATTTTACAAATAAAAACTAACGATAATATTTTTTGTCATATTAATAAAGTAATAATATTCAATGCCAATATCTATATATATTTTATATTGCGCATTCTTTCAATGTTATTTGTTATGCGCATATAATTATTATTTTTTATATTTTGGTATTTCAGAAAAGTTAATAACGTTTATTGTTCTTCAAATACACGAATTTATATTTGTGATACTGATATTACATAATATATATGTAAATATTAAATTCATGAATAATACATTACGTTATAATTGATAGATACTAAAAAAAGTTAAGATAGAACGATTGTATTTTTAGTAACACTAAATTTGAAGTTTGATTAATGTCATTATGAAGTGCATTCAACATATCTTTATAGTGTTTCAATCACATTGATTAAGAGTTTTGGTATATATAAAGCTCTCGGGCACGGACCTGTGTCGATACTGATCGATCAGTTCCAAAAGGAAACTGTCATGTATTTCGGAGCGTGGACATTAGATTGATTGCAATTATAAAGATCTCATGTATTTTTGGCTATCGTTACTCTTTGTCATTAAGCATCATTCCTGCTGGCTTTATTATCCGAAATTATTTAAAATAAAATTCCTCCTCGTATTTCTAATACAGTTTTTATAGTTTCGTATTTATTGTCGAAATTATTTTAATCTACGAAATTACTACGCACTCAGAGAAAAAGACATAGTGAGCAACTATACACATAGATAACAAATATACAAGTTTCATATATCAAATTGATGTATATACTACATAGTTGAATAAATTATTTTATAATTATTGCAGCTGTAAAATAGTTTGTTCAACTGTATACATTAGTTTAATTAACTGCGTACATTAGTTTCACATATAAAATTTTTATAGTAGTTGTCATCTATTATCATCATGAAAGTATTCTTCATGCATTTCTAATAATTTCTATTGTAAATGGAAAATATTCAACTATATACATTTGTTTATTCAACTGTATATGTTAATTTTACGTATAAAACATGTATATTTATCATTTATGTGTATAATTGCTATCATCAAATGATCATTCTTCACATTTTTCTAATGAATGGATTTTTTATATCAAAATTGTTTTAATCTATTTATGGAATTATTGCAAATTTAGAGAAAGACATAGTGGTGGCAACTATACTGTACTATACAAACAAACAATTATACTGTACTATAATATTTGTCATCTCAATGTATAGACAAGGTATATATATAAAATTGATGTATATATTTGAATAAAATATTTTATAGTAAAATAGTTTATTTAACTATATACATTAGTTTATTCGATCATGTACATTTTTCTACATATATATAAGATTAATTCTACATATAAAACTACAGTTATCTATATAGTTGTTATTACTATGTTTTTCCCTGATTGTGAGTGTGATCCAGTTAACAAATTGGACACGTAGACTTTATTACAAATGCAAATTGGAAAGTCTGTGCGCTTCTGAGCACGATATATTCCTGGTCGTACTTCGATGTGAATCCTTGATTCAGATATGTATAAAGAACTCATCGATTGCTCAGCTTTTCGGTATCGGACACGCGCGTCGAAAGCACTCGTTCGCGCGTTGTTATTTCGTAACAGAAGTCATTAGCATCCGCCAGCGTTAATTAACGGAAGTTCTGCCGTATGTGTGTAGGCTCGCGATGCACCTGCGCGCGGGACAGAGGGTGTACATACGTGATAATGCGCGATTTGCGCGTAGGCAAGTCTCTCCCGTGCTTTTTCCCTCTTCTGGACCGTATCGGCGCGTAACGGCGGATTATCCACGGGCTTTTAGTCGCGGTTTCATCGTAATTCCACCGTGAAATCGATGTGTCAAGAAACGATTTGTGCACGGCGCGGTGAAGACGGTGGTGCCGGAAAAAGGGCGGCTAAAAGCCTATAGCTGCCTTCACCGCACGTCACCATTTACTTTAAAATTAAATAATATAGACATATCGATAAAGAAAAATCTATATTTTGTGATGAAAATTAAGAGGTTCTCAAGACACATAAAAAAATCTAAAAAGCATATCAAAAATATGTTTTTTATATCAAATATTATATTAAAAATAAAAAGCTAAAGACATTTCTTTAACTTTTCATCGAGCATATTATATATACAGTGAATATACGTAGACTTTGTTTTCTCAAGCTACTTTGCAATATTACTCTACTTATAATATTTCTAAATCGCAAATAAAGTTACATATAATTTTAATTGTTTCTTTTTATTATATCCCTTTTGTTTTTAAAGAAAATTATAATTTTAACAAATTAAAAAGATACTTGCGCTCGGATTTATAATTTTTATTGATGCGCTCGACGGAAGGTTAACATTCTTATATCTTTTTATTTATATTGTTTGATGCTCTACAGTCTACATAATGCAGATTGATTGAAAAATGTGTGTTTAATGCAAAGACTTATAATTTATGTTATGTAATAATATTTTAATTATATTAGATATTTTGAATATAAATTATAAATATATTTTATGTGCATTAAATGTGTTTATTTTTATTTATATATTTAATTCCTATATCTACTTATATTTTATAACACATATATTTCATTCATGTATCTACTTACTTGATCTATTAATTTAAGAACAAACAGAAGAATTTAATAATAGATAAATTACACTATTTTTATTTGTAAGAAAATGTGTAAAAAATTGAAAAATGTATTGCTAATATGCAATACTAATTAGCAGATGTAAGCTTTAAATTTTAATTGTGATAACATTGAATGATTAAATATTAACGATCGTAAAATTTGACGAAATAACAATATAAATTGTTAACACCACTAAGCATCTATTAACATACGTTAGATAAATACGTTAGATTAGAATCGGGGAATTCTGCAAACAAAATTCTGTGTAAACTTAAATTATCTTAGATGTCGAACAATTTGACAAATTTTTTTTTCATCAAATCATCGTATTCGCATCTAAAGTTACAAATGCGATGTCAGCGAAGAGAAATGCGCATTCACATATGCGAAATCGTAGACATATCCGCCTTTATAAGGATATACTGAATTTTATGGAGATGGAGGAGAGCAGTATTCGATTCTACGCCACTGACTGATATATAGACGCTGATTCGGTCCCAATGCACTTAACACCACCCAGCTCTAATGCCATTCTCTCGTCACGAGCGTCCATCCTTGAGAGTCAAGAGACCCGCCAGCTGTTACGAGCCTCCGACAAATATCACGGGACAATAAACGTTAATTTAGCCAAAAATGACATCATTGTTCGCGTTCAATTAAAAATTAAGAAAGACAAGTCAGTATATATAAGAAGGAATTCAATATAAATAAACAGATTTCACACGTTAAGTTATACTTGAAGTCATCGTAATTGCTAAATTTTCACATAAAATTGAATTGTTACATCACATGCATAAATCATAATCCGATAAAAATTAAAAAATAATAGTAATCGCTTCACTAATAAAGACGTCAACAACCATGAAATTACACAATATATGCAAAATTAATGAGTTTTATTAAAACTGATAAGTTTTCGTGTGACAACTCGTGCGACGAATTAAAGATACCGACGCGGACGTCCATGAATCGTATCATCCGATTCCAAAATCTTGTGCCAGATATTAACAGACCTTTGAACGCGTAAGAATGCAACGATCGCTTCGCTGCAATACCTGAGGTGTATACTGGAGCGTGTAAATCCCATATATCCAATTAGATTCGTATAATCCTCGTATGTTAGCGTAGGGTGTTCCTACCCCTCGCACCACCGCACCGCCAACCCTCTCAGTCTTCGCTGCGCCGTTCGTCTCCGTGTGTGTCTCGCTCGCCGTGCGCGTGTAGTCGTACCGTACGGATGCGTACGATGGCGCAAGCGCGCATCCCGCGCTCTAATGCTAAAGTACTAATTTATGGGCACATATGAGATGGCTATAGTGCGAGCCACCGTGCCAGAAAAGGGACTATAGTCTGCAGAGAAGGGTAGAAGCGAGAGAGAGAGAGAGAGAGAGAGAGAGAGAGAGAGAGAGAGAGAAACTGGTAGAGTAGTAGTGGTGCGTTGGTGCTGGTGGCGTTGGTGGTGGTGGTGGTGGTGGCGAGATAGGGCGAGGGTAGGTATATCGGAGAACACAGAGGCGGGCTTTGCATGCGATATCAATAAATCAAGTCCCCGGGACCCCGGCAGCTTAGGGGGCCACTACGTGGCCAGAATCAACAGCTCATAACGTCGGCTAATAGCTACCCGCGGTGGGGTCGAAGATATTGTCGTAACACCGAGGGACATCTTACCGTCGCAATGGTTGGATCTGGTTGCGTCCTATTGAGGAAAAAAATGTTATCGCGCGAGGAAGAGGGCGGGCAAAGGAATTGTCGGAATATGCGATCCTCGATTACGTCAAAAAATGGCAGAAAGGATAATATTATGATTGACTCAACGACTTTCTTATACTCATTGACGAATGAAACCTATTAATTTCTAATTAGTTTAATAAAAATATAACATAATTATAATAGAGAATTCTCGAATTTAAAACTTAAATACAGAGTAAGATAGGCTAATGAGAGTTCCGAGTTCTTGGTGCCCAAAAATACATGTATTAGAACTTCAAATTACAAAAAAAATAATTAAAAAAATAAAATATATAAAATATAAGGAATATAAAGAATATTATCGATGAAAATGTAAAAGAAATGTTACTTCGAAACATTATTTGTAAATAAATGTAACAAGAAATATAAGATCTATAATATTTTTTCTTAGAGTTAAAAGAATTTTGCACCTCTTCCATCGAACTGCAATATAATGACTCCCTGTGCCCGCAGGTATGGTTTCAAAACCGACGAGCGAAGTGGAAGAAGCGCAAGAAGACGACCAACGTGTTCCGGTCCTCTGGATCGCTGCTACCATCGCACGGCCTGCCACCCTTCGGACCGATGACCTCCGAGTTGTGCACCGGAATGTTTCATACTCCTGCGGACAGATGGGGAATGGGAACAGGTCAGATATCAATAGCTTTTATCACTAACCGTAACCAAGAAATGCAAGGTAAAAAAAAACGAAAGAAATTATCCATATGCTTACGTTGCACGTTGGCCGGGACAGGAAACGCTCTTTCGATCGTCTGTATTATTACTCACAAGGACTCGATATTTGTCATCATGCGTTCATGTTTAAAAACGAGACTTAGAATTTCCTGAAATCCTTTAAAAAACTGTCTTCGCCGACAGTTATTTCCGTAACATCCTATCAATTTCATATGTCACACCGGATCACTGATAGAGTATCGATGGTATTCCATAATGCATATGCGATATATGCTGCAATGTCAATACATATTGTGACTTGTATAAATATTTAAAATATTTGTCTATATTAGAGTTAAATAATTTATGTATTTACGTATAATCGATAATCTTTTATAATATCGTTTTTTCAAATTTATTGTTGTTTTGTTTTATAAGTCCAAAATTATAAATAATGCGGTACATAAACATCAGATTCGCTAATATGGAAAGAAAGTATAATAGTTCAGTCTGCTTACTTATCTTTCTTACTATTATACTTCATTAATTTTCTAAGTAGACATCTTGAATTGATCCGCTGTCTTACGAAATACTTACACAATCTATTTTGATATAAAATATAAAAAACTGAGAAGAGAAAGAGATCTTGTAAAATCGATACTCACACTTTTGCCATATCTCTTTCATTTATGTAAATCAAGTAGTTTTGAGAGAGATATGAATATTTGAATGTTAACTTAAATAAATTATTATGTTCAAGCGTCAAGAAATTTTACTTTTTCACGTCAGTGCAAATCAATGAAACCAGTGACTTTAAATATTTCTCAAAGTGTTAACGACGAAATGTTATCTAAAATTCGTTAGTTATAAAATTTTACATAATTTAATGTATACAATATTTTAATAATTCAATCTAAATTTATAGATTTTAAATCTATTTAATTTACAAATGTACTTTTTTATATTATTTTTATGTTTTTTATATACGCGCGCGCGTGTGCTTTATAAAATTTGTTTTACTTTAAAAGATGACGCATCGAACTGCACAAGTGTAACTAGAGAACGAAGAAGTTCACAAATTCGTAGGCACTTTTATCCGCGATTTATGATCGGAGCGTATTATCCGCGTCTATGCAAATTGCACACGATTCATGCCATTTAACGCGCGATATGATTAGCATCTCGTTCACGCGCTAGCGCGAGAAGAAGCAACATGAGAAGGAAACACCATTTCTCGTAGACGAAATCGCGACGATGCTCGCCTCCTAATTTAATTTTGCCCGTCCACTGGCTGAGACAGCTGAAATTACTTACTTGCGTATTATCGGTACCCACGGTTGTTCACCGACGGTTGCACCGACAATGACACCGATAACCAACCGATCCTTCCACATTTCTTTGCGGGAAGCCCCTCACGTCACGTAACCTTTGCATTATATTGTCCCCCTCTCTCCTGCTCTCCCCTTTCCTTACTCGTGATATTTAATTGTGCTCGTCTGCTCCGTAGGTCTCGGACAATTGCAAAGCGGCATGACGATGAGCGGCTTCGGGCAGCTCAGTCAACAGGGCACGGGAAGTTTAGGCTCTAGCCTTAGCCTCGGCAATTCCGGACTGCCGATCAACAGCCCGTCGCAATCTGTCTACCATACCAATTACGGACTCAATTCGATCAGTAAGTTGCCGCGAGTACTAGCAAAAAGTACAAGTTGGAGCAGATACCCAAAAATATAATTTAACAAACTATCACTTCCACTTATTGTAACTATTGGAAAAAGAATTGACATCGCACACAGATAAGAAATATTTTATATCTATCTTAAAAACGGTCTAAATATTTGTTAAATTTTTATTTGTTGAATCTTTAAAGTATTCTTGTATTCATTTTAACATAATGTCATTATGTTAATTTGAATATTTTGGGTTAAATTAATATTTAACATTTCTTAACGTTAATATAACAATTATTTATGAATAAGTGAATAAATAACATAAAAATAAAGTAGTTTTAAACCGTAAATTCCAAGATAAATGAATAAAAGATAAATATATTTGGTAATTTTACTGAAGAATAATGTTTTCACAATTTGTTTCCAAATTGTATTAAAGTGTTACATTTTTCGTGTTAATTTTTACATAATATTTCTGTTACTTTCTAACATTATTCATTTTAGGTTAAATTGACACAAAAATTTGAGTGAGACATGTGAAATGTGTTAAATTTAACAAAACATTTTCCAACAGTTGGAAAATTTATGTTAAATTAATAAATGCATTTTATGTCTCTAAACCCAAATTTTTTTGTTAATTTAACAAAAGATGAACATATAGGAAAGTAAAACGTAAAAATTAACATAAAAAAATGTAATATTTTGACACAATTTGTGTGTGTGTGTGTGTGTGTGTGTGTGGTGTGTGGGGAACAAATTACAAAAAAACACTTTTTTAGTAAAAAATTAACATATTATTATATTAAATTAACATTCGTTTTTTATTTATTTACTTTAGATTAGAATTTATATTTTAAAACATTATTTTTATGTTACTTGTTCGCTTAATTATAAATTGTTGTTATTTTAACATTGCAACGGTACCTACTGTATCCTCAGTATCCTGCAACGCCGTTTACGGCCTCTCAAAAATAAATTTCAGAATACGCGCGCAAAGAGAGATTGTCGAGAAAACGTGAAAAGCGTTTTACGATCACACTTTGCTACTCCCGTGGACAACCTCTGAGCGGACGTAACGTTTCGCGCGGTGTTCCGACGTTTTTCATCGTTGCTTATTCAAGTAGCGTGGACCGTCGGCTGGAGTCGGCGGGCATGTGCGAGAAAACGCGAGAACACAGACACACCCAGAAGAATCTTAACGTTCCCGTCAACCCGGCCGCTTATACGTGTACCGATAATCGTCTTGCCAAACTTTTGGTACCGTGGCCCTCTAAAAGACGACGTGCAAACAGACGTACACGCCATTGGAAGTCTCTTTGACGAAGTCGTTAAACGTTACGGTGCATTAAGGCTCGAACGGGGCAGAGGGAGGGGGGAAGAGGGGGAAGGGGGGTTATGCGCCTGCACGTAAGGAATTTGAGACAGAAACATAAACCCCCGCGCGTTCCTCCTTCTCTGTGTCTGTTTACGCAGGCAAAACTCCGAGGCCCGATCTCGCACCTAGGTGCGAGATCTTTCGCTGTATGTTTACCATAACATCTCGATGCAACCTGTCTTGGTTGAAGTTACGCTCCACCTCACCCGGGGGGGACCTTGTATCCTCGAAGATATTATACTCAAGGGGATAAATCGCGTGTGAAATTTCTTCTTTCACGGAAATTGCTATTCAGCGCACCTCGCGACTGTAACTTCCATACCGAGACATCACAGATGTTACGGTGTGAAAACGAGATTTCATTCAAAGGGCCCCTTTGTGAAGAAACACGCGACGTTAGAACGAATTTTGATACGTTATTTAAGAACCTGAAAACTCCAAGACGGCAGACTGTTATTGTTATATAATTTCGCGACGTGACGCTGTTAAATGTAAAATAAGATCTACGTTTGTTGATATAAAAGTGTTACTTATTGCACGTTGAAACTCGGAATGTCTACGTAGGATTAAAAGCGCAAATCGTTGCTTGGAATAATCTGGCAATCTTTCTCAGATAAATCGGATTTCAGCGCTCGTGAACCGTACGGAATAATGAATTCGCGCGCGATATGGATAATAAGATAACCGATAATAAAAAAAAGGAGTCTCATCGTCTTGTGTCACGGAATATTTTTCTTTTTTTACCTATTTTTTACTTTTTTTTATTTTTCAGCAATAAATCGCGTGTGAGGAAAGACGTTGTAAGTAAATGCCGTTTTCACGAAATGCATGATTGGTTTAAATAGAATCATTCGTATTCGGTTACGACACTGATCGGCGGGTCATCAACCCTGAAGATGGATCTATCGATACAATAATATGAATTTTATTCACGGACTTATATCTTTCAACAAATACGAGGTCTCATTCATGCGTTAGGAAAAAGGCGAGATATTGAAATTGATATCAAATATCCAAATTTACCAGCGGTAATTGCGTTACTGAACTGAAATTTCTCTCTTAAAACTGTATCGGACGTATTAATTATCGATTATAATTCATTTGACGGTATTAATTCGTTTGATGCAAAAATCGCGAAAATATAACGTTGCACGTCGGACTTTCTCCGCGGATCCTTAACGATAAAAATCCGGCGTAGCACAGTTTCGCAAGCCGGACCGTATATACGGTCGTGCATTGGTACGCGCGTATATGCACGCGTAACGCTTATACGGTGCCAATTACCGAGCGTTATCGCCCGGTAGCGGTCACTCGGACGAGGAGGGAGAAAAATTGGCGTTCTCCCCGGTGCGCGCGCGAACGCGGCCTTAAAGTGAACCCGTCTGTAGCCTCGGCTTGCAGGCCATACGCGCTTTTATCCGCGCGGATAATACTTAGAGCAAATAGCTTTTAGACTAGAGCGTTATTTTTCGGTTACTGATGATGATTAGCACGTAACCCAACTCAACGGCGTGGCGCGCGGTTCCTAGTCGATCGGGGGAAGTTCCATTTGGCCTCTCTCTCTCTCTCTCTCTCTCTCTCGCGGCGAGCCACGCCAGACTGGCGCAAACAAACCTCGGTAATACGTAAATTATCGTGTTTCGAAACGCTCGATTTTCAACTCGCGCTACCGCGCGTGCGGTGGCACAAAAAGCCTTGTTACGTACCTTACTCGAAAATAAAAATCGCGACTGGTGGAATGTTCCTTGATTTTTGTTCTCGAGTAAGGTAACGCAGCTTTTTGTATCACCGCAAACACAGTTTAAAACTGTAATGTTGCAGCAACATTGTAATATTCCGGCTATATTGCAGAAATATTCCAATGTTGCTGCAATATTGTAGTTATAATCTGTGTTTGCTGAGACTCGTCGAGCGTGCAACAGTTCAACTTTCCGCGAGATACAGCGAGATACGCGTCTATAATCTTCGCAGGATTGGGAAAGTTACTTTGTAAAAGTAACTAGTTACAGTTACAATTTTTGTCTCTCAAAAAGTAACCATAGTTACCGTTACAAGTTACCGATTCTGAAAAGTAACATATTACAGTTACTCAAAAAGTTATGAATCGTTACTTTTCAGTTACTTTTAAAAAAACAACATTAGCATTATAAAAAAAGACTGGTTGCAATTTACATATTATATAATTTTATTGAAAAAAGAAAAATAATGCGCGTATTTAAATATGAGCATTTAAATATTTCGCATAGTTACAATCAACATCACGATTATGTGATTGAACGAAAGTCTTGCATAATTTTCATCCACGAAAGTAACGATTTGATATATATAAAGTAACTGTAATTTTTTAAGTAACTAGTAACTATTAAATAAGTTACTAGTTACTTAAATAAATCTAACTAATAAGTTAAGTTACAATTACACATGGAAAGAAAGTAACGAAGTTAAGTTACAGCTAGTGAAAAAAGTAACTGTAATTTCGTTACAAATAACGAGTTATTTCTCAATCTTGGATCTCCGTTATACTCATTCTCAAAAGTAGAAATACACGTGCCAAATTACACGTTTAGTACACGTTTAATTTCATTTACCTTCGGCTTTCGGCCGTTCGTTTCGTGGTATCCACAGAATCAAATCTCATTGATTGTGCGCGGTGAATCGTCAGTAGGATATACGCTCTTCGAGCTGCACACCGGATCCGACTGAGTCGGCCGACAATAGTCATAAAATCACGTACATCGGTCGCCATTAGACGTCCATTCTTTCGAATGGCTTTTCAAAAGCGGCCGCCGCCATAGTCCTCTGCAAATTTGTGCTGCCCGGCGCAGCAACCGCCATAAAAAAAGGAGCCCCTTTTCCCGCGTTGCCTCTCCCGAGCCCACCGGCGTGGCGCGCGAGAAGGCGGAAAACGACTTTACGACGGCCGGTAGCGCACCCCACGCGCTTTTGTCAGCCTACCGTATTAATGTCTTCCGCGGAGAGAAACGAAACGAAACGTTTCGCTCCTGCACCTGTGTGGTGCCGCACCTGTAAATTGCCCTCTCTTCTACCTGAGGTCCTCATCTCGGGGATGCGCTGCCTCCTCCGCGGTAGTGGATTCGTGATTGACTGTAACACAATAAATATTTATCTAATGTTATTTGCTATTTATAGAAAAATATTTATCACTCGGAAATCGTTGCACAAACTGTCAAGAAACTTACGGAGTTACGGAGGATATAGTTAGAACTTGATAAACTGAGAGTTTTAAACAACATAATTTAATCCTACAATACTTACAATACGTTAGTTTGACGTGAAAAGTAAAATATCTAATTGTACACAGTAGAAAAATTTGTATTTTTAACACATTTTCAAACGGTCTATCCAAATTTATTTCTTAGTTTAACAGATAAATATGTTAGAAAGTAACACAAACATTATGTAAAAATTAATACAAAAAATGTATTACTTTGACACAATTTAAAAATAAATTGTGAATATTTTTTTAGTAAAATTAACATATAATACGTCAACACATAATATGTCAAATTAATATACACACTTTCACTTTTAATTCATTTATTTTAAAATTTACGTTTCAAAACTATTTTTATTTTTGTTATTTAATTATTTACTTATAAATTGTGTTACTTTAACACTTTAAGAAATGTTAAATATTAATTTAAAATCAAATATTTAAATAACATTATCACATTATATTAAATTAACATTCTGAGTATGTTAAAAATTCCACAAAATTTTAACAAACATTTGAATGATCCGTTTTTAAAAATGTATTATACCTATTTTTATAAATGTATTAATATTTATACATTAAATAAAGTCTATATATATATATATATATATATATATATACATATATGAAATTGTGTTTATAACATTCTGTTTTTATTGAACACCCTTTTATAGTTTATTTGTTATTATTTTTATTAATATAAACTAAAATTTAAAAAATAATAAAAATCTCAAATTTTTTGTATAAGTGTTTTAAATAATCAAAATAATTTATACAAAGTTTATTGTGATTCACAGATTAGTTACAAATATTTAAAACAAATAAATATTGTATTTATTTACAAAACAACTAATCTCTCGTCTCTGCATCGCAATGAAATTTTACATTAATCATCTTGAATACTTAAATTACTTATAAAAAATTGAGGTTTTTGTTATTACATTTCCATACATCTTTGTTATTATTTTACATTTCCATATATTTTTTTTAGGGCACAGATAAAAAAATACTATTTCTTTTTGAAATAACTTTTCTCTAAATGGTAAACACGCTAAATTTTTTTTATTATTTTTAAATTTGATTTAGAATAATTTGTAATAATTTTTTAATTATTTTGAAACTTTGAATTGTATAATACATTACTTAACACAAGTTCAAAATGTTTTCTACTGTATATGCAAATGTTTTCTACTGTATATGCTACATTGTTACGAGGAGACATTAGACTACATATATTATTTCACGATTTTATCTAGTTGGCTCGCTGTAAATTTATTCAAGAATTTAATGTGCAAATTTCTTTTCTTTTATAAGTTAACAATTAGATTATTTGTGTTTATAAAGGTTTATATTATAAATATTTTGTTAATAAAAGCGTAAAATATGTGATGAAAATAACTTGTGTTACGTTAATTAAGAGTGGCCTATTTCCTCTAACGTAACGTAGTAATATTATATCACTCAATATCAATAGTGTTCTAGGAATCGTTGATAAATTCGCACCGATATAAATAACCGAATGTTCCATGAAAATATACGTTTATCCGATGCTCTTTCTGTTCCGCAGGTGGTGTTCATGTGTCGGCGTCCCGAGGCTCGCCACCGGTAGGCGGCGGTCAGGCCGGGATGGGTTCGAACCTGAACTGCGGCCAGGGCTCACCGGGCACGACTTCCGGTACCGGCGGCAGCGGCAGCGGCGGCGCCGGGGGCGGCGGCGTCTCTTGCGTGGGCGCCGACGTGACTACGAACGAGGCCTCGGACTGGAGAGGCGCCCACAGCATCGCGGCGCTCAGGCGTCGCGCCTCGGACGCCTCGCAACAGTACAGCCCGCAACCGCCGCCAGGACCGCCTCAGTACACCCACGAAATGGAGTACAGTTCTGTTTACCAAGGCGTCGTCTGAACCGTCTCTTCGGACGTTCGGTCCCACGGAGGAAAAACTGCCGGCCGGTAGAAGCTTACCATAATCCATGGAACGAGTACTCCTCTCTGTTCTGGCAAACGGCAATCGTAAGATAAAGACCGCGTGTCCGCGACTGATTCCGCCGAAGGAGCGGGGGCGCGCGGGCGAAGAGATTTTATCTTGTTGGCTTGTCGTAAATTTAACGTCAAGATAGTGCGGCGAGGTCAAGATCGACGGTATCAGAACGATCATTCTAAATTTGATGGAGGTCCGAACTCGTTCACTCTTTTGAATTTAACATAAAGTCAATAAAGCATTGCGAATAATGACGGAATTAGAATGGTTAGATAATTTCGGACTGTTTTGACTGATAGAAATTTAATTCATGGAACGGTAACGGTTTTACGAAATAAATGCAACGGCAGCGCGCTATATTTTTATTATTTTTTTCATGAATTTGTCCTACCGGGAGAAACAGATACCAGAATTGTATGGGGAATCTACGGAAGGAGTACTCTTCTATAAATTAGCGCTGAGGGTAAAATCAGGGTAGAGGATCGAAATTGCTGGCATTATCGACAGGGACAATTTGCGCAATATAGATTCTCATCATCATAGCCTTCCCAGGACCATTGTGACACATGCGATGTATTAACGTAGACTACGAGTTTCCGCGAATGTGTGTCCTGCTGATGCTTATAACCATCGGGCCAACCATCGACTTGATGCTATAAATGTAAAGAGGATTGATGTATACATATGACGGAGTAGCAATTAAAATTGCACGCTCGAGATTTCCTAATTGGGAGTGTAACGGGTAAATATTTCCAACGTATAGTGTCTAGTCAAATATACGTCTTAAATGACAACAGGCGTAAAGCGTTGTTTGATATTTTGCGAAGGAAATTGAATCACACATTGGCATTAAATCTTTTAGCTGCGTAAATCATTGATGTTAGCGGGTTTTTTTTCTATCTCCAAACGATTCGCGAGGAACTAACGTTTTCATTTCTAAATGGATTTTCAATGCTTCGCAACAGTCGAGGAGGAATTATTCAGTAAAACCAAAATGGATTTTTCTCGGTATCGTTTAAAAATTTATCCTAATCATGACAGCTCCAAATATTTAATAACGGCAATGACTGAATGTTTTTCGTAGAAACCGGTTTTCATTATAATATTCGAGCACTATAAATCCGCTGCAATTATCATGAGTCTATTTCCGAGTATATTTCCGAATGTCAATGATTAAAATATGATCCGTCATAGTGTGGGGGGAGGGGGAGCTGCTTTTACGATGCGATGGAATGATCTGTCCTAGTAATCACACCGAGCTGTCGATAAAGGAAGGAACGCGAATTGTGATTTGTATGGATTAACGAATTTCGTGACACGCGAAGAGTCTTATTAAAGAAAGAAAATTGCTGTAAACTAATACAAACCAGCTCCGCGAACGAGCCCTTGGGTTGGCGCTGTGCGCTAATAAGAAGAAATCGGGGGAGGGGGATGGTTATTTCGTACACGCATATATTAATATGATTACGCCCGCGTCGCGAACGTTCGATTAGCTCCATGTAACTGTACACGCGTTAATTTACTTTCTTCCGAATGAAATCGCTGAAACAATTCAATTTAATTGCCGCGATTGCACGGGAGGAAGGGGAAAGGGACAATTTGCCATGGCTAAAATGCAGTCGTTAAACTCCGCTCGTTTTGCCCTCGTTAGAGGCATTTTGAGTGTCTGGCGCACGTGCTAAAGAAACGTCGATGAGATTAAGGCCTCGCTAATTGTAAATTATTTAACTGCGTTCCGATGAGTGTGACAAACTGATTAGGGCGTGGGTTTCCGCCACGTAATTTTTATTTACACCTATTTCTTCCTTCCACGAAGGCAGAGGGGCGGCAGGGGGGGGGGGAGGAAAGGGTGGACGCTTCCCGCTTCGACGGTGAAATGCAGGAAAAGAATGAACATTGTATTTTCGAGTCGTAGAGAGGTCAAAGGGGCGGAAAGCGGTGGCGAGGTGCAATGAGATGTATACGACAAGTTATCTTAGTATTACATATACACGGCATTGTGTAAATATAGTAAAAGATATTGACGTGATAGGGTATATTATTATTGTATTATTACCGCAATTACCATTACTCGTGTCGCGACGGAGCCGTCGAGACCTGCTGCTCTTGCTCGCGGGCCGTCTTCGACCTGCGACGCGTCGCGATTGCGCCTCTAATTCAGACTGTGCACGCGGGGATTTCGTGGTTTCTTGCTTCATGAAAACGGTATTTTTCTTTTTAAATTCAATTTTAGTTTGACGTTTACGTTTTTGTTCGAACGACAGAGTTTTAAGTTTGCGCCCGAAAAACCGGTTTCCATGAGTCGCGATAGGATCCTTGCGTCGCGTGTTTGTCCACGCTAAAACAATCGAGAAAGAATGTCTGTTTGGAAGAATAACTTTTTCTATTTCCTTTGTGACGAGTAACGTGAATTGCTTTTAAAATGAGCTTATAAATGCCGAATACTTTTTACGATGTGCATCGCGTTTAAAACGATTAAAACTCGTAGAAAATAAACTCGTGGTTACAAAATTCATTCTAGATAAGATGACGACAAAGCGACTCAATGATTCTGTTGCGGAACAAAGTGATGTAGCCTTGGTCATATAAACATAAAGCATTCTCAATTTATTGCATTTCCTTGAAAAAAGCAGAAATAAAACCCAAAGGAAAACTAATTAAATATTAAAATTATTATAAAATTATTAATATATTTATAATAATATGTATAATAATATAAAATATAATATATAAGTATTATATATTATATGTGTTATTATATATATAATTATTATATTGTATATATCATTATATACTATTTTTCAACATAAAACTGTTTTATAATTTATTTTTTGTTAGATATAGAACTTCACGTCAATTTGTGTCTTATACTTATGGCCAAGGCTATTTATGTATATTAATACGCGCAACGAAAAGCTAGTCTTTCTCAATTGTGTCGAATTTACGTTTCGTACGGAGATCGTACATGATCTTGTGTGCAGAGGCGGACGTTTGTCGTAAGAGAGATAATAAATATAATAATAATTTCTTTTACGGAGGTTGCGTCAAACGAGATCTTCTCTCACTTCTTTTAATATTAAGTTCGACATATCCCTAGTAAAAAAGAACTAATAGTGCAGTAAAAACACTACTGAAATATAGTAGTGTTATCACTGCACTAGTAGTTCTTTTTTACGAGAGATAGTAAGGCCACATCATTCGTCGCGTTTCTCTTGGTGGTAAACGTTCCGACGATGAATAACAGGTTAGCGTATACATTCGTGTATTACATTCCTGGAGGAATTTTATGGCACGCTATAAGTATATACATTGTTCCGTTGTTGTCATCGAAACGTAAGTTTTGTAAATAAAGTATACGTCTAATAACAATAATAACAATAATAATAATAACAATAATTATAGTAATAATAATTATTATACAACGATAATAATAATAATAATAATAATATTAATAATAACAATAATAATGTAATAAGTATGATGACATCAACATTACGATTCGAACGTGAGTATACATGGACATTGTGATATATTTCGGGGTGGCCGTTCATTCTTTTTTTCCCGACGGCGACATCGGTCCGCGCCAAGATAACTCCAGAGCGGCAACCGGTGGTAGATTGCGAGCGGCTGCGAAAAATAAGTCCGACTATTCTAGTTACGAATTTACGGTAGACCTAGGTAAACCCTAAACGATAAAATATGGAATAACAGATAGGCAATTGTCGATGTATCACTACGAACGTATACGATTTTTAATGTACAAACAAAAATACGGGCGCGCGGTGTGTGTGTGTGTGCAGGCGTCCCTTCTCGATTTCGTCCTGCCGTCGATGTGGGACGGAAGCAAGACCTTAACCGATGTTCGTCGGAATGTTTGTGGTTCCTTATTTTCTTAATGCTTCGTGCAATACCTCGTCGTCGAGCATGCATTCCTTTAGCGCATAAAAAGGAGAACTACTCTATTCGGTGATCTTCATCTTGTTGTATGATCAAATTGACGTATTGCTAAGATATTTGCTGAGATCTTTGTACAAATGAATCGGCAATTAAGACGTTCAACTTATTTGATCATTCTTTTATATAGAATCCTTACGTCATCGAAGCGTAAGGTCGAAATATGATGATAGAAATTTGTGGAACGTTACGATTTTCTTGATTTTCCTAGTGAAAATTTTTCTTAGAATCCTTCGTATAACTTTTTATAATTTTTTTTAAACTTCTGTATAATTTGTTAATCTTTCAAAAAATTTATCAAACTTTTTTTATACAAATTGGAACACTTCAAAATTGCTGAGAAAGTCTATATACCTTTTCTAGAATTCTTTATAAGTTCTGAAATATTCTAACATTGTGTATGTATGAAATTGGCATATCATTTCGTGGAAACTTATTAATTATTGAAAGTTCTGGCTTTATCAATAGTTCTGTAGTTCTAAATATATTAAACAAATAGTTCCGGTCTTAAAGCGAAAAATATCGATCTTTAGTACAAACTGAAATGTCAGATTCACACAGCGTCTCATTTTGTCCTGCAAAAGTTTATACATACTAGATTCTTGTAGGATTTTAATAGATCTGTAATTCTGTATAGGTTTTAGAAAGAGTTTTGGTCACAAAAGTTGCTTTTCAATATTGGAATAATTTCTATTTCATAAAAGGTCGTGGGAACTCGCCTATTATCGTTCTATGAGTTCTAAATTATTTCTCGTGTAGTTTTGAATGATACGTGGCGATCGTGACGCGAAGAACTTCCTGTGCCAAAGAGACCAGTTCAAATCCACTCAGAACAATATCGGTTTTAATCGATTTGGAAGCGATTGCGATTCTTAGAAGATGCAATGACAAATCACTAAGAATATCTCTGTAAAGAAAACCTCTTCTAAGAGGTCATTTGGAACCGGCGTTAAAACCGTAGGTCTTATATATCTGCGGATATATGCAGAAAAGGTCGCCATCCAGGTTGGGAGTTGAGGCATCGGGCTAACTCTCCGATACCTACTTCGAGAAATAAACATGTTAAACGTAACGTTCCCCGATATTCATGGGTTCAAGGGAAAAGACGACGAAGACGAACTGGTTCTGAATGTAAAACCAGATTTTCTGAAGAGTTCTGATTGCTCGCACTATTAATTTATTATTTAAATAATTTTTATGGTCGCAAAATGCACTTTTTCGGATATATGGATGAGACACTCGATTTTCAACAGTTATATGAGTTCTAATTATTTCCGTGTAGTTCTGTGTTAGATATAATTTTCTGCAAACATTACATAAAATACATATATGTTTCATCATAAAACAATTTAAAAACTGTGCAAATCAGTACAAAGAAATTATTTTAATATTTTAATAAATTAGATAAATAAATTTTAATAAAATTTAAGAAAATATTTTAATTATACTAAAATTATTGAAAATCAACCAACGTCTCATCCTATTTATTCTCATCATATTCGCCCCTTTGTCGAGAGATAAAAATATTTAAAAAATAAAATAATAATTCTTATTGTTAGAACTTTTTAGAAAACGTTTGGATACTTTCAGAACTACGAGAGAAATATTTTATAACTCACAGAACTGTCGAAAATCAGCGTCTGATTCATATATTCAAAAAGGTGCATTTCGTGGTCACAAAAATTATTAAAAGATAATCTAATAGTGCAAACAATCAAAATTTTTCAAAATCTTTGGATACATTTAGAAGTGCATGAGAAATAATTTAGAATTTACAGAGAATAGACGAGTATTCCCATAAAAACGATTTTTTGTTAGAATAAAAATTATTAAAATATAAAAAAAAACAACTTTTATGGTCAGAACTTTTTCTAAAACCCATGTAAAGCTATAGATCTATTAAAATCCTACAAGAATCTGGTATGTAAACTTTCGCAGGATAAATTGAGATGCGTGAACCTAGCGCGTGTCTCAATCTGCACTAAAGCATTTTTTCGCTTTAATGACCAAAATTATTTGTTTAAAACCTAGAACTAGAAGAATTGAAAATAAGGCCAGAATTCTCAATAATTAATGAATTTCCATGAAATGTCAGCTTCACATACGCCTAATATTTTTAAAATTTCTTATTCTATGATTTCTAAAAAAAACTTGTAAAATCTGAAAAAAATTTACTTTTAGAGGACAGGATGAATTTTTGAATGACTTCTTTCAATTTAAAACGTTGAGATATATACAATAATGATTTAATGATAAAAAAGCTGAGACCGCTCAAGAGTCGATATATTAACTTTTGATCTGAAAAAGAACACTAAAAAATTGTTTTTCGTTTTAAAAATCTGTTGAAATATTTTATTAGAATAATTATTTTTATCTTATTTGTAATGGAATATATGGTATAGAAATACGTATATAATAAAAAAATTTTCAAGCTGGAGAGACGAGAAATATAGATTAGATCATATCAGTATATAAACATATCAGTATATAATAAACATACAATAAAATATCATTATAATACAATTAAAGAAATAAATATCAATAAAATTTATCTCAAAGGATAAAATAAAATAAAGAACACTAATCACGTTAAATTCACTTGAATAATCAAAACTCGATAAATCGGCTTTCCGTCCTCTAGAGGTTAAAACATTTTTTCAGAAATTTTTATAAATTTAAAATATAACAAATTTTAAAAATTATTTTGAGATATGATGAGAGTTTTTTTCATCAAGGTTTTATAATAAAAATGTGAAATGTACAAGGATTGATATTTGCGCATTTATACAAACACGTGTAAAATTTAAAATCAAATGTATATATAATGCGAGAATATATTTTATGAAATATATCGAGCATTCAATTTTATGGATCGAAAACTGGATATTTTATAAGTTCCAATGTTGCCAATACTTTCCGTTAGCAATACGCCAATTTACGTTCATGCAGCCAACAAGAACGTTCCTCCCCGTTCTTAGCTTCGAATTCAAATGGTACGACAGAACTGCGATTGGTGTCCCTGGTGATCGTGATACCTCCCTGAAAGCGAAGAACAATTCCTGTATTTATTTAATTTATCATGCGTGTGTAGATAGTCTTCAAGTGAGTGGAGGTTGACGTCCTTTTTGATTTTTGCGGTAGGCGCGGGCGTCACTCTTTACAGGTGATTTGTAACATATACGGCCTCTGCTGATCGTACGTTTATAGATATTTCGTGCAGAAGTTAATTCGAATCGTACTGTCCGCAGACGTCGCCCGATTCTTCAGATTCGCGTGAATCGGAAGAGAATCGACTGACTATTGCATCTCTATCACAAGTCATTATCAAGTCGATGACCTTAATTAGCGATAAATAGACAGAAATTTAATTTTCATCGTTGTATAGTTGTGTATAGAGGTCAACTAAGTGTGTAAAAAAATAAATCATTATCAAAATATCGAACGATTTCGTCTCACTCCCGTATCCATTACCGCACGGAAAAAAGTTAAGGTTGTCACGACAAAATAATAATATTTTTCGCTTATCCATACAAAAAAGTTATGGGAGCTACTCTGGAAGTGACCTATATAGTTACTCCAACCTTAGAGTTTGTAGCTGTATACGGATGTTACAACCGTACTGATTATTTCTAGGTACGGTTTCTGCAATCATATGTATATATTCTTTTTATCTTAAGCGTCACATTTCGCTGACTGGAATGTGAACCTAAAAATTTTTAATATCATGTTTTACCTTTGAAAATAGAAATAAAATCCTCAAATCTTATGCTTTAAAAATAAATCTCACGAGCTTTATCCATATGTAATTGTCTAGAATTGTGTCTACAGTAATATACATAAGAAGGATAACACACACTTTATTGCTGCTGTCTTCTATTGAGAGTTCAGTTCTATGCTGCAATAGAACTGAACTCTCAATAGATAGTACTTGGCCATGCAACTATATTTATATAGAGCTCTCAATCACATATTATTTGTTTGGCAAACTATATTAAAGAGACAACAATAATCTTTTGGTTGAAGCAATTATATGTATAAACCAAATGTTATTTATCATAAGAACGATTGTGAAATCTGATGGACATACCTTAACAGATGTATTCAATGTATCATCAATATAATTTAAATTTACATACATTTCTTTTCCAAATATAGAAAATGTTGTAACAACCATAGCAATTTTTGCCGTGCAACCATTCCTATCAAGAAATGAATCTTGATTCGAATCAAGATTACGAGTTCGATTTCGCGAAACAAATCTTGATTTTCCGCTAATAATTAGTTGTGCCTATAATAAAGTAAATACACACCCAATTCTATTTGAAAATATAGGTTTTTATATTTTATAGGTACATGGATTACATACGCTCTTATATCGTACAGAGGATGTTGCATTATTCCAAAGGGAAATCTGCATTAATAATTAAGATTGTACTACAATACTGACCTGAATTAGCATTCATTATAAAGCGAAAATAGGATAATATACATTTTATTCATGGGCTTCTAAATAATGCTACGACAATGGCGTTGAACCAATGAGTTATCGAAAAACAAATGAGATTGATTTTATAAAGCAACATATAGTACATACATATTTTATAGATAATTATATAGACAGTTCTTAATTTATTACTTTATATGCTAAATATACTGCATATATAGAGTGTATATTAATGAGAAAGAGAAAGAGGTAGAAGATGACATAGAAAATGACTTTTTTTGTAATATTTTCTCGTAAACTCTTTCTCAAGCAACTTTCCGTAATGATATGTCGTTCCAACGCAGCATAATTATAATTTAAATTCACGTTTTATAATTTTAATTCACGTAATTTGTTATTTCGCGCATGTGCGTTTTCTTTATTATTAATCAAAATCAGAAAAATAATTATACACATGATATATTTATACATATTTAGTGGTACAAACTGTAAATTAAAGAATATATTGCAGTAATTTTTATTAAACAAAAATTTTACATAAAAAATTGATGGTTTTGACATTAGTTATAATGTCTAATTTTTTGGGTTATTTATAATTTAACATGGTCTTAAACTTTCCGATTTAAATTTAACATTATTATTATTATTCCAAATGAATTTAATGAGTATTTCGAAAAATTTTACAAAATGTACATATATTTGATGCGTATCAAGAATCTAAAAAAAGTAATTTAAAAAAATGATATTAATTTGTATTAATAATTAAAATTAATAAAATTAATTTGTATTAATAATTAAAACTGTTTGCAATTTAAGTTATAAAAGTTGATCATAATTACATATATTTTAACAATAAAATTATTAAATATTGTAAACTATTTTTAGAAATATAAATCAAATTAATTAATTTAAATAAATAGGAATTTTTAGTGCCATTGTATCATTTGTAATTTCTAATCTTAATTATAAATTAGATTAGAATTACAAAATATCATTTCTCCTGTTCTTTTTTTGACTTTATATTGCCTTTCCATAAAATCAATAGCAAAATCTAGTAACAAATTTCCGAATTAGCACAATTTTATATGTATATATATTAATGTTTTAAAAATAATTGTTAAATAATTTATTTTTAAAATATAGTTTTACTACATTTGGAAAATAAGTAATTCTTAATCATTTCTAATTTAATTGTGATTAAATGTTTGCTTTTATTAATTATAGAATCATGAAATCGTTAAGTGTTTGTTTAATTACTGACTTGAACGGGATACTCTCAGATACATATCTCTTTTTAGGATTTATAAATCTACCGCAATTATATAGTTACAATACATATGTAAATACGTATTTCCCATTTGTAAAACTTTGCAAATACTAAAATTTTGGCATTACTCTCACGTATCAATCTATTTTTATTGAAGGTTCAATGGTTTCTAAATGCTGATTATATACTCAAAATAAACAATGCAAAAAGTTTATCATTTTTGTACTTGATTATTACGTTACATTGCAAATTGTTGTTAAATATATAAGTTTATAATAATATCATTAATGTAAACATTAATTAATTTGTGACTGATATATGATCTTAGTACCCAGCAAATGCCAAATAACATGTACCTATTAGTTGTAGCTACAATATAACAGATGTGTTATATTATAGTTATATTGTATATCATTTTATTTTTGTACGTTACATGTTACTTGATGTTTATTGGGTTATAATAAATGTCAAAAATTTATTTTTTTAAGTTTTATTATTTTTATATAATTACTTTTTTCTTGCATTGTTTCTCTCGGGTACGAAGGATACAGCTATTATGGGTGATCTTACAAGATCTGTGGTCATTAAAAATGTTGGTACTTTTCATTAAATATGATCTATGATCATTAAAGGTATTGGCTGTTTAAAATTTTAATAAGAATGTGTTGCAGTATTCATACGAGCATCACTCTAGCATACATTTTGGATCAAACTTTAGACTTAAATGTTTTTTGCGTGTGACGTATACATGCCGCAATACTGCATATATTGTGCAACTTGAAAATTCAATCAAGGCACGTTGTCATCAACCTCAGTTACATGAAGTTCCGCAAACGTGAAAATTACGGATTAATGGAAGCGTATTTATCGCAAACTTTCTTCTCTCCTACCAAAAATAATCGATAAGTTCATTTTTCGATTTTATCTTTCTGTCCACTGTGTTAAATCTGGGTTGAAGCGATCTAAATTGATAATATCAATTTATGTTTTTTTTTCCTTTTGAAAGAAAAAAAACCGTTAAAAGTTAATTGATTATCTCAAAGTGAGATATATGTACACAGATTTTCACCTTTGAAAGGCAAAAGGAAACAATTAATATATATGTATAAACACATTGCATATATGTAAGTGCGAGCAAAAATGAATCTATACTCTGTCCAAGGAGAAAATACCCGGCGGGATAGGACGAAAACTAATCCCATTTTATTTCTTTTCCTATATAGAATATAGAACGCTATTATAAAATGACCCTTTCTCACGTTCAGCGCGTCGTGCAGCTTGTCAATATAACGGTTAGTGTAACGCTCTTTTCTCTATATACTGCTTCTGCAAACCGTGAGTATTTTCTCACAGAGTATAGTTATTCATTTTTAACAAATCCTAAAAATTGCAGTCATCTCGGAACGACTAGCTTAATTCTGACTAGATTATGATATCACAAACATAAAGTTAATTTGGATTAGTGGTACGTCGAGCAGGAATGTGATTGTAGCGTTTACTTACAAATTATACTCTCAAGCTCCATTAACATTACCATTTTGTTCGTTTTCTGAAGAATACATCCTGTGTAAGCAGTTCTTTAGATTTGCACACGGTTTTCAATCTAATGTACGATTTAATATTACGTATATATGCAAATGCATAATTAATGATCAATTCACGACTTCCGTACAAATGATGACTTGATTAAACTCTCAATCAAAATTTCCCTCGATCAATTGACCAATGACATTTAAAATAAATTTTCAATTTTCAAATCGAGAAAATAAAATATTCAACTTAATAAATGTAACAAAGATTTTAAACAAACTTCAATAAACTTTAATAAATATTTTTTTACTGATTTGTGAGCCTTTTCTATAATTATAAGAAAAATGTATTAAAATACAAGTAAGTGGTAATGTCAAGCAGCTGTATATCCGGTAGTCGGCAAAGGTCGTCATTGCGCGCGCGCGCGTACCGTCGACCGAGTTCGAGTCGGCTCGGACGGTGCTCGCCGCGGCGCAAATATATTTAAAAATCCAACGTGCAATTCGTATCCATCATACGATCGCGCCATACGCCAATGGGCAATACGGCGTGATTTCCTCCGTTTCATTTTCATAATACTGTTTGCGCGATGCCATGACGTTACACGGTAGCGATCCTTAAATCACCCTCGCGAGACTGTTCTCGGGATGCTCGTCCTCTGAGGTTTCCGGTTCCGTGCTCAACTTGCTGAAATCGCGAGGGTTTGGCCGTTTATCCAGAAACTTGAAGCTCCTGCTACGGCGATTCTCTAGCAGGCTCGTCAACTTGAAATTCTCCCGCCTTTCGGCCTCCCAGCGCATCTTCTTGCGCATCGTGAGTAAACATCCTGTGCAATTCAAACGTTTTATAAGTTATCCAAAGAGTTCAGCTCCAAAGAACCGATATATTGTATTCAACATTCAATCAACTAATAACGTAACATCTTACTATGTATAGGTTTAAAAAAGTTAAAAAGTTTTATGATAGGTGTAAGTATTGATAAGAGAAACATTAAATGAAATTACGATAATACATATACTTTGTTCTCTATGATGGGTAAAAGTATAATGGATAAAAGAACCAACAATAACAATGTAGAGAAAAATATTAAAAAGTACAACACATTAAAAAATTAAGATAACATATACTCTTTTGTCTATGTATACAAGGCGTCACAAATGCCTACTCATCTGAACTTGCAGGGATACTAACCATGTATATGTATTATATATATGTATATATAATAATATATACGTATATGTGACCCTGCAATGAATTTCAGATGAGTAGGCATTTGTGGCGCCTTGTGTACGTAAATGATAACTTACAAAAAAAAGGCACGGAAGTGTTCACCTTCGATTTTAATATGTTATATTCAAGATTAAAATACATACTTTTTTATGTACAATGCTCATATGTACTTTTAAGGAATACCCCTTTTAAAAAAATTGGATATTTTCGAAACAAATATCGTTTAAATTATAAGAAATAAATGAATTTTTAATAAAAATTGAATGATTTCAAGAGTATTTTGTAATAATAATAATAATAATAAAAACAATTTTTAATAGTATAACAATATTTTTGAAATAAAAACATAAAAAAAATGTATTATTATTATAAAGTATTTTTAAAACAAATCAATTTTTGTTTTAAATAATTTTCTCTATATTTTATAGTTTAGACTAGATATGATATTCGCTTTAGTCAGAAAATAATTTTTTTAAAGAAATATTTTATCCCTTAAAAGTGTATGCGTATCAAGAATATTCGTCCCATATTTTAATGTCGAATACCAACAGATCAAAATCGGAAAAAGACAGTTTCGTACCTATTTTTATTACAAGAAAAAAATTCAAAGGAGTAGTGCAATACATTAAAGAATTAAGATAATATATATTTTTATTTATGTATACATAAATAACAATAACTTAAATAAGAAGAAAAAAATTAGAAGAAGCAGTACAATACATTAAATACAAAATAAAATATAATAATGTAAAAGATTTAATAAAAGAAATCATTCTAGATCTTCAATATTTACAATTTAATAAATTGTAATCAGTATATACATGTAAAATGCAAGTACATAAAATGCACGATGCTTTCTAATTGGAATGCGTATATACATATATAAGGAACATAAAAATTAAAGTTTAAAGGAACTTATAAATAAAATAAATAGGTTATCTTACAGAAATAAGCATAATTCGAATACGTATAACAGGAATACTATTGAATAATTCTGCTATTATAGAGATTTGTTTATAAGTTTGGGTTTCAAGTTTGGGAATAATTAATGTATGATAATAACAATTCAATGACTTAACGATGAACATAACGGTAAATATAAAACAGTTATTTCATTTTAAATTGCTGGTATCATTCCTAAACTTCAATTATGTATTATAATATCATAAATGGGTGCTTAATAAATATAAAAAATAAATTAACAGACACAGGTGCATAACAAAATTCTACAACAAAAAACAACTACAAATCAGAAGAACATTTATTTCTATTCTACTAATTTAGAGAATTCAATAGCCGATTCATTATAATGACGTCTTTTTTCTCTACCTCGTTTTTGGCATCTCGCTACAATGGCAGCAATCACAATGCATATTGTAATGAAGGAAATGGCTGCTGAGCCAAGGCCTAGGATTAATTTTGTCATGTTAGTCTTTTCGATATCGGCATCTTTAGCATCAGGATGTATTAAGATCTTAGGTTGATGCCGCTTAGTGGATTGCGAATTGTCAGAATTGTTTACTCCTGAAAAGCAAAAAGATAGATACATTTAAATAAATTATAAGATAGATAAATCGCTATATCCTTAGAGAAATTTAATTTAATTTAAAGCACTAATAACAGTGCTTTTAATACTCAAAATAAATAACGTTAATCACTAGCCAATTTTTAATACTTACAATATTAAATTTCTCTAAGGGTAGGACGTAACGTTTAATGACATTGTACCTTGTAGAAATCTGTAAACTTTCTTTTGATTTAATTCTACTACGTATATTTCGGAACCATCCTGCGTCACGTACAAATTATGCGGATTATCCATATCCTCCTTGGGCTGAAATGTCGATAATATCTTTCCGGAATAAACATCAATTACAAAGCCTCTTACTGGCACTGGATTAGTCACGAATAGATCAGGTCCATTAACTAGATACAACTTTTCTCGAGCGTAGGCAACGCTGTAAATTTTTGTACCAATATCACGGTGTTTGTATTCCTTATGGAATGTACCGTTGTTGGCAAAGAAGCACAATATCCTGCCATTTTCTCGGTCAGCTAGAAAAAGGTGATTCGTTTCGTCCGCGAGTGCCAAAGCATGCGCGACGAGAAACGCGTATGGCGAAGGAGGCGAATGTGAGTAGACGGAATCTAAAATAAAGCGAAGGTTAGTTTAGTATATATTTAGATACTGTTTATAGTTATTAATATCCTTTTTTATTATTATTACCTCCACTGCCCCAATGTCGACCCCATTCCAGAATTAATTCGCCATTCTTATTATACTTAATTATTCTAGAATTGCAATATCCATCGCTGACGAAAAAATCACCATTACTATGTACAGCAACGTCAGTTGGTTTACAAAAGAAATTCTCACTGTTGCCAGGGATGAAAGCCGTTCCCAAAGTTATGGATGGCTTCAGTGTGCTGTTTTCGAATGATGCGCTGGCACGACCGTTAGACACACTCGTCTCTGAGCTAATCTGTGCGCGTTTCAATTCTTCTATGTGACTTTTTACGTCTTGAGCATCGAACTTGAATACCTGGTGCATTGCCACATCGGTAATCCAATAATTCCCATACTGATCGATGGTCAAACCGTGCGGGAGATAAAACATGTTCTTTCCCCATTCCACTATCACCTTCCCGCTCTTATCCAAAAGGATTATTGTATTTTGCGTAATCGGCCCTTTCTTGGGATCAAATATATTTTGATAATCAAAACTATCAACATCCCAAATACGTTTCCCTCGGTGAAACACGACAACGTTGCCGTCAGGATCCATGGAAACTGCTGTTGCCTGAGTAAGTTTCAGTTGCGCACCCCATTGCGCGTCCCATACTATATCTGAAAGAAATATAACAAGCATGAGAAGATATTAATCGTAGATTTCGATATGTGAACATCAAACTTACTAAATGGTCGATACTTACTTTTATCGAAGGTATCTGTATTTCCTTGCTCCTCTTTGCCAAAGTGGCTATCAGCTTTTAAATATAAATGGTCTTTTGTATTCTGTTGGCCATTCGGTTGTGCTAAGGCTCCTCTATCTCTGTCATCAGCATCAAAATATTCTCTATCGTCATCAGAATATTCATTTGAACCAAACTTGGTATCAGGTAAATGCTATAATGCAAAAGGAATTTCTTTCTCTTATACGTTTACATATAGTGTTTTCCAGCAAAAGACACATATGGCACAGTGTAACACATAGTGAATCATTTCATTGTTTAATATTGGCAAACAAAAAGCGATAAAAAGATTCATGATGTCAATCTTACACTATCTCTTACCGTGTTAGAGTTCAAGCATAATTTATTAATTATTTGTATAATAATTCTTTCTCCTATATGTTTATAGAATTTATTAAATATTAAGTGTAGCATGTAATAAACAATATATTATACCTTAATTATAAAAACTATATATAGTCAGTCACTTGAATGTAAATATTAAATTTTTCTTTTTCTACAAAATATCTACATGTAATTACCTGAACATTCAAAATATCTCTCAGTGCTGCCTTGGTATGTACTAAAATATGGAGCAAAATTAAAACGGAGCAGATTGTGTCATATCGAAGAGTCATCATTTCGCAGAATCGTCATTAAGTACTTCCGTATTTTCAATCTATCTCAACAATATCCGAAGCACTAGCGGCGTCTGCGATACACTGGATAATATCAGAGATCTTTGTAACTTCACGAGATCACCGAAATATTTTAGCAAAGCGAGAGAATTTTACAAAAATGTCTATGTCACACATTCGGAGCCACGTTCGACAAACTAAGTAACAGTTATTTCCCGCATTAGTGGCACTCAAAGTAATATGCCATGCTCAATGTCATTTGGAACATTTGTTTTATCGCATGTATTATTGCGAAACAATTTGGAGCACATATGTCGGCGTGTCAGGAGAATACACATTTCCAACAAGTGGAGTTGGACATGACGCCATAATATGTTTGGAGTATGTTTTACCAGATGTTCCCTTGCGTGTATTCTTAACTTCGATCGATAGCACAGGTTAGAACGGTTTCGCAACGCTCGCGTGTAAGGGCGCTACGTGTATCGTTTTGTCGATTTACATTAACAGAGGATATATTTCTTTATTGATCACTTTCTTTTCTCTTTGATTATTTTTTCACAAGAAATTTAATAAATTGTAATTGTTACTGTATTGTATTTATATATAGCATTAAATATTTTTAATTAAGTCTTTATTAAAAAGAAGTAAATTCTAATTTGGAATATATATAAAAAAGCAATTTTATTACTTATTATGTTTCTATTATTTATACATTCCATTATTTACGTTTTTAGTTATCATCTTTTTAAGTAAAATAATATTTTTTGTTATTATTTTATTGATACTATATATTCTTTTAATGTGTATAGATATTGTTTAGAAATAGTTTGACGAGATAGAAATCCATAAATTAAAATATCAAAATATTTTCTATTGTGAAATATAATTAACAACAATACTGTTATTTATTACACATTTCTATTATTTACATTTCAATATAGAAATTTTTTTAAATTATAAAAAGTGGAAGATAATATTTTTTTATTGCTATTTTATTTTGTTGATATTATTCTCTGATTTCATACACATACATCATAAATTTTCTGTATAGATGATTAATATTGGGCAATTCTAATATGGTATCTGAGGGTAAAACGATCACTCTTAAGGCGATTCTAAAGTCGTCTGTTTTATCGATCGAACGCGATTATATCGGAAGAGCACACGTC
>NW_012026850.1:265773-266422 GCF_000956235.1 Wasmannia auropunctata | reverse complement strand
TGAAAGTAGCGACATTCTCCAATAAAAATTCACTTCCTCTAACATGTCTAAATGATGGAATACTTTCTTCTCGTGTATATATTCCCCGAGCACTTTGGAAATCTCGTTTTATCCTATTATCAAACGAACGACGTTCCACCATATGAGAAGAGGACCGGTTAGTGCAAGACATGGTACTGGCACTGCATGAAGGACATCAAGGAACAACCCTCGAGGCATGAAGATAGCTGGTGAATTTTAGTACTCCGCTCGTCGTCAAGGATTCTTTTTCTCCTTCTTCTTCTTGCTCCTCTTCCTCTTGTTCCCTCTCTCTCTCTCTCTCTCTCTCTCTCTCTCTCTCTCTCTTTCTCTCTCTTTCTCTTCACGTGAAAATAGTTTGCGTCACGTCAATCAAGCGTTGCGAGCCGTGCTTTTTACAAATCGAAAGATACCGCCGCCCATTGACTTTTTATGTCGATATTTTGCTTGCCTCGAAACGAGAAAAACGTCTTTGAGACCATTGTCAGTTTCGAGGCAGAGACAGCTAAAGTAACGACGCTCTTCTCTTAGCTCTGTGTGTTTGTTTGCTGTGTTTGAAACGTAATTGCGGATTGCTTCATCCGATAAGTTGTCTTAACCCATAAATTTGTCTGAAGCAAGATTATGGTAG
>NW_012026850.1:263997-265723 GCF_000956235.1 Wasmannia auropunctata | reverse complement strand
CAAATGGCCAATTATAAGATTGATTTATCGGTATTATAAATGGCTGTCGAATAAATCAATCTTATGATTGGCCATTCGACGCCATTTTTAATATTTTCTAGTACTTTTGCAATACTGCCATAAGCCGGTCGCGCTTCTCTGATAATCTAGGACTCTAGGATCCCCTTAAAAAGGTTCTATTTTGAATATCATAATGAAAACATGTCGGTAACAAAACATATGTTATATGATTTCCATTCGTTGTTGCATATATGTCTTCAAGCTATAATATTTTTTAAGAGAATTCTAAACCCTAGATCAAATTCCAAAAATCCGCTGTTTTACCGACAATTTGTGAGTATGTATGCGTGCGATATTGATGTAGTAGTGTGTAGTGATGTGTCATGTTTATTACCACATCAATATATCTTACGCATACATATACACGAATTTGTAGGATCCAAATGTACTTTTATTTAGACTTCTAAATTTGATTTTAACGACTCACCTATATTTATTTCTTTATTGTACAATCTGGCTCTACCTTCATTTCGAGCATATAACCTGCCAAACTTTTTCACGAAGTAAACATTTTGGTAAATTGATAGTATTAGTCGCCATGTTGAGGTTAAAATGAATAACGAAATCTGTATAATTTCTTAATTTTTTCCTGTTTTTGGTACAAAACACACCAGAGCCAGATGCATTAGCATGTGTGTTTTAATCGTGGAAAAGGACATTTTATTCTATGCGATTAATACGAAGTATTTTGTATCCAACAAAAATGGTATTTTTGTCGATAAAACAGACGGCTTTAGCATCCTTTTAATTGTAGCTCGTTGCTAACAAAATGCTGCCAATAAAAAATGTCACATATAAGTTGTCACGTTTACAACAACTTTTCGGTAAAAAGATATAGTATTTAGATTTAAAGTATATATGAATACTTACAAAACTACCGCTAGATAGCGTTTGTTGGTATCTGTTTCTCGCATTTAAAATTTGATCAAGTTCTCTATATAACCATTATCAAATCGAAGTTCGGACATGTTATAATTATTTGTGCACTCTTCATAATTATATGTGCAATTAGTACGAGATATGAATAATATATGTTTTGGAGCAAAGAAGTTTGATATTGTTAAAAAACGGATTTTAAGATATCTTTAACACACCTGAAAAATATTTTCAAGACATCTAAAAGATATTGTCTAAAAATCTTTAAAATATAATCTCGTATTTAGATACCTAAAAGATATCTTCGAAATATCATTACGACATCTTTTAGATTCTGTAAAATATCTTTAAGACATCGTCAGATATCTGAAAGATATCTTAAACTGTTGCATAAGACAGGTTAGGGATTTAAAAGATGTCTTTCCGTAAAAAATACAAGATATCTCAAGATATTGCAAGAGATCGTTTCGAAGTCTAAAAGACATCTCTTTGTTTATATATGGACGACTGTCATTTAATAAATCCCGTTCGACGCACTGTGCCTGTAGCAGGTAGCTTTTTCTTAGCTTCCTTTTCAAAGTATAGTGGATCCGTTGGTTAACTTTGAAACTAACACTGAAACCGTCAAGGGGCTGTATTACCAGTACTGGCCGTATTACCCTCAGATACCTTATTCAATCAATGTAGTCCAAAATGATCGATCTAAACCAAAGAGATTATATACATAGAGTAGAAGAGGCATAGCGGCCTCTTTGAGTGGAAACGTGAGCTGATAGAAAGAGAAAGAAAA
>NW_012026850.1:252496-263977 GCF_000956235.1 Wasmannia auropunctata | reverse complement strand
GTTCAGACGTGTGCTCTTCCGATCTTTGAACAAGGATGCAGATGGGCGACTCGTTTTCTATCTCTTTTTATGTGCTCACGCATTCTTATAGCTGGCTCCTCCACTTGATCTAAACGCATGGACCTAAGAATACATGGACAGACTCTTTTGCGAGGGGAAAGTGATAATAGCGGTAAGGGGGCAGTATCATAGGCATAGGAATACTACACTGATTTCGGCTAATTCCGTGAGCGTAAATTTGGAAGTGTTCGGTATAAGCTTAGAACATATATGTATAAATGAAAGAGATGCTCATAAGATGAATAGAGAGGTCACGTCCGTCGTTTGGCCGCGCGCATGCGCACTTTTGAAAAAGCACTTACAAGAGAAAGAGCAAGAGAGAGAGGTATATGATTTCCTTTCTCACTTCTATCGGACGCTTTTTGATTTCCCATTCTCATTCCATTTATATATGTTTTATGGGTATAATAGTGTTCTGTCACTGTTCTGTGGAAGCGTCTTCTCTCTCTGCATGCGTCGAATATTACCAAACGTAACCGAAATGTACCGAAGTCAGTAATTTGATCCCACGTGATCCCACGTGATTCCCTTACGTCGAATATCATTACCCCTCTCGCCTTTTTAATCAGCAAATCCGTCCATATATTCCTACGTCAATGGATCTAAAGGGAGATCCATAAATATTATAACTGACGCGTAAAAAAACTATGATTATTTTTATTCTAATAAATTGCAGTGTATTATTTCAGAATTTAAATTTTGTTCCATTTATTCATTTATTGAGATTTGCAAAATTATAATTCACGCAATTTTTTATACTTTAATTTGTCAAAACTTTGAAAGAAACTCGGAAATATAACTTTCTGTTGCAATCAAGATTGCACGGATAAAAGTTATTACAATTGTTTCTAACGATTCAAATTAGTTTTCAAATGGAAAAGTGCACTCTATATCAACAACAAGTTTACGAAAGCCTTAAATTAAGAGTATTCCGGATAGTATATTTCTTTATATACAATTCGGAATATATAAGCTTAGATTCCATTAGTTTCCAAATATCGACTTATTCCTGTAATTTATTTCCCCGATCTCGCATGCTAATCCTTAGATGAATGAAAAGCCTCACCGGTTGAATATTTCGAAATCCAATAGAGTCTGTATACGCCAGACGATGTCGTCGGAATTCGTCACGAGGATTTCCCGGCATGGTCTCGTCTGGAAGGATTGAGAGTTTATACTGGAATCAATGCAGTCTCGTTTCGGGCATGGTTTGCATTCCCCGTCCAATCTTCCCTCCTTTCACATTCCACCGGTCGGTTGCATTTGAATTATCTTATGACTATCCGGCTTTATTTTCATAATGCATGAGATTAAACTCGCGATTAAACTTCGTTTCTTTTTTCTTTTGTCTCTTAACGTTAAGAGTTGAGGAGGAAACTTTTCCGAATATCGGTCGGTGCGGAACTTTCAAATTGCCGAGGTAGCCGCAAACGAGAAAGAGCATGTTTGCAGTAATGAAACGTATCCGGACTAATTAGGAAACGTGAGTTTTACATTATTTCGCGCGATAATGAAGCAATTAAACTTCCGTACAGTTCATTCTTATCGATTAATTCAAATAGAAACGCAATCAATTCTAACAAAGCACGATCGTCGTGTCGCGCTTCGACAATCGTTCAATTTTATTTATTTAGAAAACGCGCGTTATTTCGCACAAAATGACGCAACGTGACCAAACAATTTGATTATCGCCGGGTGGCGTGTGTCACGGTTGTCCCATTATATTCATTGTACTATCCCCTGTCGTTTTCGCGAAGTATATTCGCGAAGTAGACGCGTTCGAGTACTATCGAGGTCCCAAACAATGGGTCTTTCGCCCATCCTTTCGTTAAACAGAAAGCGTCGATTTCGCATTCATTGCGCCGTTGTCTGCATCGACGCCGGGTTCTCGAATCTTAAACTGCAGACGACAGTGAGGTCTTTATTACGGTGAAAGAGAGCGCGAATGTCAGCCGCGAATAAACGTAAAGAGATGTAGGACCTTTGGTGTTCCGCTGCAATACAAAACCAGTACACGCTCGACAACCGACGTCACGAGCCCTTCTTGTCGTAGGACGGAAGGATTTGACAATCATTTTGTTCTTCTCTTTTTTTTCGCTATTCGCATTTTCCGCGTCTCTCTCTCTCTCCTTCTCTCTCTCTCTCTCTCTCTCTCTCTCTCTCTCTCTCTCTCTTTCTCTCTCTCTCTCTCTTTCTCTCCTCCTTTCTCTCACCTCCTAATTCCTACCCGCAATTCATTTATCTTCTTTTGGGTATACACTGCAACGGGAGGAAAACTAAGCTTGTAAATCCATTTAGTGTGGTCCTCGGGAAATAAAAAAGTTCGACTGTCTTTATTTCTATGCTAAACAGTTAGGCGTGCTGTGAAAACGTAGTCGCACAGCAAATTCTATACCATGATTATGTCCTTAATCTGATTCTTCTTTTTTTTTATTAATTTTTCTTACATCGTTTCTCTTATGTTCTTTAATTAAATCATATAAAAGAGTCTTTTAAATAGAGATACACATGCATAAAAGAAAATCTCTTTGTATATGATTCTAATTTAAAAATATCTTTATTGATTTTTACAACTAATAGAGTGTTAATTAAAGCTTTGACCTTGATTAATAATAGATTCAACAATATAAAAAATGAGCGGCTAAATAATAACAAAATAAAAATAAAAATTTTTTATTTTTGCGTTTCTCTCTCTATCTCTTTCTCTCTTTTTCCTTCTCTCTTTCTGTTAAATAATTATTATTTATTAAAACATACTTTAATAAATAATTTTTATTCAATTATATTGGTATTGACTCTTTTATTAATAAAATAGATAAAAAGTTTATGAATTTTTCAGTTTTTATACGTGTTAAAAAATAAATATTGTGTAAATAAATATAGTTATGTGTAAAAAATTATATTAATATACAGTTGGAAAATTTGTATTAAATTTAATATATTTCACATGTCCCATAATGTATTAGAAAGTAACACAAACATTATGTTAAAATTAACACAAAAAATAGCATTTTTATACACTTTAAAAACAAATTGAAGAGATATATTTTTTCCAGTAAAATTAACACAAGTAATATAAATTTACGTATATTTATCTTTTATTCGTTTATCTTATTGTTAGAACTACATTATATTATTTATTTATTATTTATTTTCTCACTTATAAATTGTATTATTTTAGCACTAAAAAATGTAAAATATCGTTTTAACATAAAATATTCAAAAATATAATCGCATTATATTAAATTAACGCTCAGATATGTTAAAAATTTAACATAAGAATTAAAAAAAACATTTAAGTAGACTGTTTCTAACACAAGTACAAAATGTTTTCAATTGTGTATAATTATGTACTTAAAAAAAATCTTTCTGTAATATTTATGGGATTAGTTAAACTGTGCGCCGACATACCTTTCAACATGTTCGATGAATACAGGTTTTATCTATATCGCTTTTACCTATCTCGGTGATCTGCGAATGCCCGGATTTTGTCGGTTGGCAAGAAAAATCGCCAACGAAATGCAAACGCGCACGCGGGGATACAATCCGCGGAGATTCTTTAATCTCGCCCGCCGCATATCTGCAGTGATGGCCGTTCGCGCAGATACCGCTGCCGCGCGTATCGAGTCCGGTTTCACGCGCTTTAGCGCTTTAAATTGCGAAGTCGGCGCCTGCCTTTGATAGTTGTCGGGCGGGAAGGAGAGGGGGAAGGAGGGATAAACGGGACGTGTATATACGCAGGGGGCAACGGGAAAGGGCGAGCGGAAAATAGCGGGATGCGATTCCGCGCGTCACGGAGATGACTGGCGTTCGTCAGAGTGTACACGCAAAGACCCGGCGACACGAAGTTAACCCTTCATTTCCCGAATTTCGGCGTAACCGATGGAGTTCTACCTTTTTCCCCAAAAAACTTCAGAAGTGATTTGATTCGCTCTTCCAAAAAAAAAACTTTTCAAAAAACATTTTTGCAGATAAATGTAAAAAGAAATAGATTTTCCACGATAAGGAGTGTTAATTTTACATTTTCGTTACGTGTGGAGAAATTCATGTAACTTGATTGTATCTCAGTCGTAATCTAATTATAATTATATTTTTTGACAGAACACTTGGAGCGCTTTTTCGAAGACGCCAAATTTCCAAAAAGGATCAATCAATATAATATTAACAGTTCACAAAAAACGTTTTTGCAGATAAATGTAAAAAGAAATTCTGATGATAAGGAATTTTACATTTTCGTTACGTGTGGAGAAATTCATGTAATTCGATTGTATCTCAATCAAGTGATTTAATTATAATATTTTTTGACAGAACATTTCGGGTGCTTTTTCGAAGACGCCAAATTTCCAAAAAAAAACCCATCAATATAATATTAACAAAATTTATATACTAAGTGCCCAGTGAGAACTGAAAATTCGACAGATCCTCTCTCGTGGTACCTCTGAAACGCATTTGCATGCTACGCGCACGCGATCTATCATTGCGTGCGCGCGGAAAGGTGAAAAGATATTAAAGGAAGATTAAAAACCGGGGTGAGAAACGATATCATATGCACACATATATATCGAAGCTCGCTGAAATCTCGGTCGACAAATTTCACTTGTCGGTTTCCTGTCAAGAAAATAAGCTCGCCAGACAAGTTCCAGTCTGTACCGTTAAAAGCACCACCGATCGATAACGCATACGACGCTCGCAATAATAAATTGCTTAGACGCGAAGCGCGGAGTAGCGATCCGACCGGACGTCAGGCGGGATTTGAATATGTTGAATCAAAGGATATTTCTATTTATATTTTTTTCTTGTCATGCAAATGTTTCAATTATATTAATCTCTCGCATGAAACAAAGTTTTACATGTAAATGCAGATTTTTGTCACTTATTATATGAAAGTTTAAGCATTTTACACATTGAATAAACAATCAAGGAGCATATAGCAATATTAGATGTTATTGCGTTGAGTTAATTTTATATGCACAAGAGAGCTTATTATGGTTCTCGATTCTGTTTTTAAAGAAATAGTGATAAAGAAGTGATAATCTATTCGACAGATGTAACGACATATATGATACACACGTTAATATAAAACTTGGTTCAATCCATAAATATCAATAATCTCATTTGGTTCACTTTTATAACGTCACATCCGTCGCATCGAAAACGTGACATGCTCCTTTCCTTATTCTCGAAAAATTTCACATACGAAAATGTACAAAAATACAATATGGTAAATATAGCATATGTTACGTATACTATAAATTTCCCTGATATTTTCATATGCGAAATTTTTCGAAAATAAAGTCCCTGGTATTTTTTATTCAATGATTTTACATACATATAGACCGATATTCAGAAGTTTCAGAACGTCTTTAATGAATTAGCGCGCGTATTAGTATACTATAGTTTACGTTACATATACTAGAATCTTAGAAATAAATAAATGCATTTATTGATAATAAAAGTGAGGTATAAATACGAACTATATTTAACATTTAATTATACCATTATTTTTAAATTATTGCATTATACTGCTATTTATATTTACTGGATGTAAATATATTTCCTCTCTTAATGGATTAAAGGGGAAGCCTGGTTTAGCATGCTGAAAAATTAAATGACTCTTTTGGAATTTTTTTTAGAAAACTATTCAACCAATTCTTTTGAATTTTATAGCGTAATTTCTTACACTATTGAACTAACAAAAAATATTTTTTTTACCACAAAAAGTATTTATTATGCAAGTAATAACATTTATTCGGAGGTGATGGTGTTTGGCAGCGTGCAAGATAACTCAGAAACTATTCATCCGATTGACTTGGGCCTTTGCACACATCTGCACAAATACTTCCCTAATAACTTGAATCACAGTTTATAATAATATTATTTAATTAAATAATTTTTATTGCACAATTAACACAAAAAATTTTTTGTCAAAATCGCTACCTTTTTTCCAAGTGTCGTAATTTTCTCAATTTTGCATTATTTTCATTAAAAATAGGCTCAATTAATACATAAACTCTTAATAAACTGCAATAATCTTTTTGGATTTTTTATTTCAGACAAATACATTGCACGCCGCCAAACACCATCACCGCCGACGTGCCAAATAAAAGTACTACTTGCATAATATTTTTTTTCTGGCAAAAAATATTTTTTTGTTTAATAGTATAAGAAATTATTCAATAAAGTTCAAAAGAATTGGTTATATAGTTTCCTACAAAAAAAATTTCAAAGATTACCTAATTTTTCAGCGTGCTAAACCAGGCTCCCCCCTTAAACAACTTTAATCATAATCATTTTATCAGCTTTTTTCGTACGTTCTCTCGGTCTTTTTATTTTTTTCATAATTGGAATGGCTATGATACGTATCCGCTTGTCACGCACCGAGATTTCGCAAGTACAAAGAGAAAGGACAAATTTGAGAATTATCACGGATAATCCACTAAATGTACTCTCGCGCGGTAAGCGTTAACGCAGGTAATAAAATGTAAGCAAGGACAAAGAGTAGCGCGCACCCAAGCTAGCGTGATAACCGTGAAGGTCAGAATTTCTCCCCTCCGTAGGGAGATTAACAGGGTGTGCTCTTGTACTGCGGCGGTTATTATGCTGTGCCGTGCCGCGAAAATTAATTACAAACTCTCCGTGCCCCGTTCCGTAAGGGCATGGAAAAGCGGTGAGGTGGAAGGCGGATGGAAGAAAAAAAAAATTATTATTGCGCACGATGAGAAACTCTTTTGCATCTGCATATGCGCGCGCATCGAAAAGCGTCGTTGCATTGTCAGCATTGAGGTGTATATTTACGGGGGGAAGGGGGGACGGGGAAGGGTTAAGAGCTTTACACCGCGCGCAACTTTTACAGCCCCATTCTTGACTATAGCTTGTATCATTCTCTCTCGCGCGCCGCGCGCTGAGACTTCGATGAATAATTTGCCGGCCGCGCGTCCCGGCGGGTTTTCACGTGTGCGTCGCACGTTTACACGTTCGCAATGCAAATAAAAGTTTCAAATTGCCAAGTTCGCTTACTTCCACCACGGACTATTTGCAGGCACCTTGTATTATTAATTCAATTAAGTTCTTGCGTTGTAATTATGGCGTCAATTATGGACGCAGTCAAGAGAACATGCGAGAGCGCATCTTCGCGCTAAATTTATTGTTGTGATTATAGGTAAGACGTAAAGTATGTTACTAAGAATTTACTATTAAGGCATAATTATTAAGCAAGACGAAGAATCGTTAAGTAAGCGTCAAACATTTTATCCCTTAATACGCAATATTGTTTTCATCCAGAAATTATCCAATTTAGGAAATTGTTTTAAAAGAGATCGAAGAGATCCAAAATTGATTGGAAAATAATTTTTACCTTGGAATTTGCATTAAGAGCTATTTTTCCAGAGAGATCTTGAACATCGTAAAATATACTTTTTTAAATACTTAGCGAGTTTCAAGTGGAATTAAAAACTTTCTTTTTTTTTATACTTCGTATTATTACGCGAAAAAAAACTGTCGTCGACTTTTCTCTTTGATATCTGTAGCTTTTATTGAGGTACATGTGAGAAGTAATATCTTGAAAGATTATAGTATATTAGCTTTTTCTTTGCCATATACCCCTTCGTATCGCAGTGGCGAAGTAGCTGCAGAAAGGATGGTAAATGCAAGCGCGTACAGGAATGGAGAGCCCTGGCTCGAGATGCGCTCTTTGTTAAATTGCTCGGCTATTAGGTTGTATTCTGTTCTGAAACAAATCGCGCACGTTTAAGAGATAGATCGCGATTACTCGGCACACTCGCTCGTGCGTTTAATGTCTCATTTAACTCCCGAATGCACTCGCGGGACTTCGAAAGTATAACACCGGTTTGGGGAAGTAGAACGGTAATACGCGTGTATCGATAATCACGACGCGATAAATGTATAATCCGAAGATGTCTTATTTGTACACGCCACAGTTGAGCGTGAATCTCTTGTGAAAGAAAAGAAATAAAGCAACTAAATAAATAATTGTCTGACGACGTTTAGAATAAAAGTATATTTATATATATAAACAAAAAATTAAATTGCCCCGATAGGAATATTGTAGAAACATTGCACGATAATGGTATCATTATATGACAAAAATTTCGTAATAATTGCGCTAACAATAAGATGATTCGCCATAACGCAACAGTTTTGTCAGAATAAAATTTCTAAATGATATTTGTCAAAAATTAGATAGATCTAATGCATGATAGATCTAAGCATGTTATAATTATTGCAATACTTATAAATATAAAATTGCTTTAATATTTGTCATAATATAATACAGCAATATTTGTTGTAGCATTTTCATACCTAATATTTATATTTTAATTATTAAGTTAACTAAATATTTACGGTTTGATTCTCCTTTTAAAATTTTATCATGCTAAATAATATTTCGTGTTTTAATATTTGTACATTAGAATTTAGGAATAATTGTGCATATATTTGATTTGATTTATTTTCTTTATATGCGCAATTATATTTTTGAATGTTTTAAACATTAAGCTAAAATATTTTTCTCAATTATTGGACAATTTCTTTTCAAATTTAATTTGGCAAATAGTCACTAAGGTGATTCGCTATATCATTACTGTTTTATCGAAATATTATTTTGAAATAAATTGCACAGTTATTAATATTTTATAAAAGATCAATATTATTACATCTGTTTTTGTAAATATATCTATATAATTACAGAATACAAATTTTTTACAAGAGTTCATATAATTTTATAAATTCTTTCCTATCGGGGGTCGAAAAAGAATTTTTGTATTCGGTATTTATTTTCTAGAAAAAATGACTGCAATAAAAACTAATTTTGATACGTCTATTTTGATAATTCCCTCTTTTTCTTTCATTGAGCGAAAATGCTTTTATCCGGACTCGAATGTCGTAAGATTTTCGGTGCACCGGCAGTAGAGAATTTTCGACAAATCCGCGCACAATGGCGAGAACTCCGTACTTCTAATCAGCCTCGTGATGCTCACGGTAGATGTTACTATAGGTGAGATAACATTGAACGCGCCTTACGGAGTGACACCCTGCGCCGTCGTCGGAGGGCGACGACGACCGTGGAAGACGTAACATTCCGGAATGTGGGAAGCTGCGCTCTCCTATTCCCCAGCGCGTCTCACCTCGGCGCGCTGCAGACCGTAATAGAGAGTGGCCAGGGCCCTCCCCTTCCCGTCTCTCTCCCGGCTGGATGGAAGCTCTGCAGATCGTATATTCATTCGTCGTCACTCACAGAGGCGAACCAACGTTGCCGGCGATCACGTTCCCGCAAACCAACCGGCGCGTGAGTAATATCGCGCCGAATAATATCGGCTTTGGTAAAAACAATGCAATACGGCGATCTCGAACGTCAGCGCGCGACCGGCGAGCGATAACAGACACGGCGAATGTGATTAATTTCGAAAGGCAATCCTCGCTCTGTCCGAGCCAAACGACATTGGAGAAATTCGTATGAAACTTTTGTGTCCGCTCTTTGACATTTAAATACATTTTATAGTAATACCTCTGTGAAACACATTAATTTACGTTTTCGTATGGATTTATCTGTTGATAAAGTTGATTATATCAAATGAGTTGAGACGCGCATTCCATTTCGCAAAGTAACTTTACAACTTTTTTTTCACGTTGAACGCAATATATTTTTATTTAAACTTTTATTTACAGCAAAAATATAACAAAAATGTCACAAAAATATTACGAGAAATTGTGTAATATCGTACGATGCGGCAAGTAATTAATAATAATAAGTTTTTTTATTTGAATTTAATAGAGCGTGTTGAAATTTGTTACACATGGAAGAAATCCTTTTGCGAGTCCGCAAATCTCACATTTCATTATTTTGCCAATGGCAAATCTCATGATGCAATCATACCATTATATATATTCTAAGGGAAAGTTAATTAAAGGGAGCATAATTCCGGCAAGATCATGCTCTAAATCGGGGACTTTGATCAGCGTACCCGAGAGTCTTTCCGGCCAAACTTTTCTCGACATTATGAACTGTGATGCCTTTCTTCTTGGTGCGCATCGTTACACTGAACGCTCACAAGTCGGCTTTATGATAAGAGACATCTATATGGACAATTCACAAACCAAAGTCTATTCACAGCCTATTCAAAATTTACGCTTCGTCGTACAAAAAGCTATTTTAGATTTGCCTACTCGGTGATGTTTCTTCGTGCCTCCTTGGCTTTTTGCTCTTCATCTCAATTAGTCGTTGACTTCTATGTTATATTTGCTCGCAAATCAAAATTCAATGTTTATCCCGATCATAATTGATGATATAGTAAAAAACGAAGGTTTGTGAAAAGATGCATGATATACATTATTCTACAATACTTTTTTAATTCTTTATAAATACTAGAACAAAACAGAGCGCGCGCTTCGCGCGCGCCATTTGTTCACTATCCCTGAAACATAAAACACACGCACACACACACACACACACACGCACAAACACAAATATCATATAAAATATCTCATTACTTTTATACAGGGTGTTTATGAAGTATCGGACCCCCCCCCTCTATCTCAGAAAATACTAACTAGATAAAAAAAACTTTAAATACAAAACTTTTAGGAAATTTCCCTGGCTATCTGATGATAGAGGGGGGGGCCCGATACTATATGAACACCCTGTATATATCTTACATATATCTCATGTCCTATCTAAAAAAAGGCATGTTAAGTCGATAACTTTCATTTCTCGTTTTACTTTTTTCTTTCAGGTATCAGTAAAATATTATAAAAAAATATTATAATATTGCTAACAATATCTTTTGTAATAAACAGATATTTCGAAACATGTTTTTTACAATGATTAAAACAAAAAGGAATTAAAGGAATAAAATAGCGATAGAAGGAAAAAAAGAAATGTAAAAATTTTGAAACAAAGAGAATTAAATTCATTGGTTTTTTATAAAATATTACATAAGTACATGCAGGGCTGGGCAAAATACACCATTAAAGTATTTAAAATACAAAATACAAAATACTAGGAATCTTAGTATTTAAATTACAAAATATAAAATACTTTCAATCTTTTGATTTGAAATACAAAATACAAAATACTTTCAATCTTTCGATTTGAAATACAAAATACAAAATACTTTTAAGTTTTTATTTGAAATACAAAATACTTCTTTGAAATACAAAATACTTTTTAATTTAATCTTTCAATTACAATAATATATAATATTAAACTCTCCGCTTCAACAGGCCCCTCTCCACTTTTAGAGAGAGAGAAAGAAAAATTGTTTTACTCTCTTACATTTTTTAACAGTCCTGTATCAATCACACGAGAAATCTATTGACTAATGTGAGATTATGAAATTTGACTCTGATGACTTGATATTGCTTGAAACTTGACGAAAATAATTAGTGTCATATGAGAAAAATTTA
>NW_012026850.1:251718-252476 GCF_000956235.1 Wasmannia auropunctata | reverse complement strand
AATTGTCAGATGCTGTGTCTAATTAAATTCATTGGTCTTTTATAAAATATTACATAAGTACATGTCCTTTTACCTTCGTGTGTTACATACATAATTGTCAGATGCTGTGTCTAATTATTTGCTGTGATAATTAAACATAGCATCTGACAATTATGTATGTAACACACGAAGGTGAGGGTACACGTATGTAATATTTTATAAAAGACAATTGTCAGATAGTGTGTCTAATTATTTGCTGTGATAATTAGACACAGCATCTGACAATTATGTATGTAACACACGAAGGTGAGGCGACACGTATGTAATATTTTATAAAAGACCATTGAAGAAGACTTGATGTAAAGCCGAAACGATTGTCTGCAGGTAGCATTAATGTAATTTTTTATACGAATATAACGGATTAGCACGAAGACCTTGCTTGGTTCCTGGTCCATTACAATTATTTATTTTTAATTTTAATTCTCGGAGCCTGAAATATATTATTGTTTAATTTAAAATAATTTTTGTGATATTTAATACACTGTATCAAAGCTTTAATACCTTTGACACTTTAATACTTAATACTTGAAAATTACATTAATGCTACCAGACGATCGTTTTGGCTTTACATCAAGCCCTTTTCAGTCTTTTGTAAAATATTATATACGTATCGCTTCACCTTCGAGTGTTACATACATAATTGTCAGATGCTGTGTCTAACTATCACAGCAAATAATTAGACACAGCATTTGACAATTACATAGATGTAAGAGCACACG
>NW_012026850.1:229689-251698 GCF_000956235.1 Wasmannia auropunctata | reverse complement strand
CTTTGTAATATTTTATAAAAGACCAATAAATTTAATTAGTGATCAATGAATTTTATTATTAAGTCAAATCTCAATACACATAATAACTGTCAAAATATGTAACGACAGCCGCTCAACGAAGTAAGTATAGTGAGATAACCAATCAGCATTACGGAAAAGCGGCGACAAATAATTTCCAGAAATGCGAGTTATCGACTTAACATGCCTTTTTTTAGATAGGATTTATATTTAACTAAACATTATGTACAGAAAGATGCACAATAATCAGTATATTACTTAATATTTATAAAATAATAAAGTAAAATTAATTTATTTAAATAAATGACGAAATTAAAATATATGAATTTATTTATTTAAATTATTTGTAAGAGCTGTCACATGTATTTGTTTTGTACAGACGCGTGCAGGCGATCTAAATTGTATATTCAAGATATAATAATAATAAATTGGAATTTTACGTATGGTTGATTTTGTTTTAATTACTCAGTTGTAAAGAATTTGCATGAAAGAATTAAAAGAAAAATGTGGAAACGGGAAAATAAATGTAGGAATAAACGTATGATATAATGCAGATCATGTAATATATTACAATCGGACATTGACGGTAAAGCCAGTCTGCTGCGGTTCACGCTGTTAAACCCTTCCGCAGGCAAAATTATTCATTAGCCATTTGCATCCTGTGTCGAGAGATAGACTCAATGGCTTATGATAATCCTGTACATATTTTCTCAAAGACCCGAAACAATCCGTGGTCATACTGTGTAAAATATTATTTTTCAATCGTCACAATGGGCTATGAATGACGCAGAATTGTCATTATACAAAATAACATCAATAACACCGCGAAGTGAAAATAAAGTATTAATTGAACCCTCGTATTGTATTAGTTTTGCTTTGTAAAAAGGTTCTGATACGTACACGTGCGATCGTACATGGGTGTCTCGCGACCGTACCGGCCCGCTTTCTACAATATGTTTTTCCAACCGGAAGTAACATTACGCTCCAAATGTAGGTTACAGTCTCCTAAGTACAAGCCGTGATGCTCCACAGTTGTATTAGAACGTACGCCCAAGGGCGACCGACGTAGATATGGATGCGGGGATGATGGTGCGGATTGGCGAGGCCATGGGACCCGTGGATAAAGGGGTGGTTTGTGAAACGTGGATGTGAAGGTGGGTGGGATGGTAGATGGGGAGGAGATCGCAGGAAAGGGAATGGAGAAACGACTATGGGACAGGGTACACTCATGTGTGTGTGTGTGTATATAATATGTGTGAATATATATATGTATATACATATATCTATGTAGGGAACGACGATGTGTCTGCCGCCGGCTGGAGCCACGCTGTCGCTGCTGTGGCATCGATCCACCACTCGCAACGACTTTTTGTCGCGGCTCGCGCACCGAACGAGATCTTTAACCTGAAAGCTGCTACGCTATAACGGGCTTTCGGTTTAGAACGGTGAGAAATCATCCCGCTTAGATCATCCTCCCGTACTTCGGCGAGGCTCGGGGGCAGGGCTCGGAGATAGTCGGAATCGTAACGCACGTCTGACGAGGGGGGGATTCAGCGAGGAAGGATGTCGGATAAGTTTTCGATCTTACGATTTAAGTCGTCTCGTCGGTGTTCGTGCCGCATGTACGACATATGAAATATTTCGAATGTGAAAATAATTTATTTCATTTATGAATTCTATCGCGTAATGATGCATCTCCTCCTCCCCCGCTCTCCTCAATGGTACCTACCGATACAATTATCAGAATATAAATACAAAATAAGAAATTATGCAAACAAAATTCAAGGCGAGATTGATGTATACGCTTAATTACGAATTACAACAATTGGTATTGTATAAAATTGCATTATTATGAAACGCATTACAACATTGTAAAAGATAATTACAGTACATGTTAAAATGATATTTGCATTACAATGTACATATTATTTACATAGTAACAAATCCAAGTAGCCAATGTACTCCTTTTGCGTTGAAAAAATAATCTGTAATATGGTATACATCGAAATCATTACGCGAGAAATTTGCGTAAGATTAGTAAAATAAGAGCGGAACGAATTGACGCACAATTTGTTTACGTGCTTACGAAAATCGGATTATGCAGGAACATCCGTTGGTCCCAAAACTCGATTCACTGGGTACCATGATTGGTTCGTGCTTTGACTTCCGAGTTCACGGGACGCACGAGAGAAGCTAGCTCTCGTACGGCGTAATGTAACACGATCCCATCTCTAGTTTATACCCGGGATTAAATGAGCTTTGATACCTAAAATGCATTTTCAGTCGGAATACACCGTGTTACGTATTTTCCTTCGGTATGTTAACGTTCTACGATCGATTCTTAAAGTCAACATTCGTCTACAATTTGTTGTATTAAAAAGTAGACTTTTTTTTGTAAACGAAAAACAAATTAAAAGTAAATTGTTTATACGAAATAATTTCATATAGAATTATAACATTTGTTCTTGTCGCAAACTGCCACTATGTGTATATATATTGATTTTATATCCTTTATTTCGCGACTTTTGTCTCTTGATGTCGTTCACTACGGTACTGCGAGTAATAAAATTTCTCGTTGAATCTTGAGTGGTACTCCATTTTCGTGCAGGATAATTTGTCACTGGGAACTTTGCGGGGAGAAGTTGGAAATTAGTCCAAGGCGCGGCGTAACCTTACCGTACTTTTCGAAGTTTCCCGGAGATTTTTGTAAGTTTGCTTCACTCAATAACCGAGACACCTTTAGTAAAAATGCAATGTCGGAAGGTATTTAATATACTTATAATAACATCGTAAGAGAGTCGTTTAACATTAAGAACAGATTCCTCAGCGGAACTATTACAGCAATATTTAATTAAAGTGTCTAAAGAAATATTGATATATTTAAATACACATAATGCTTAGAATTTTAATTATAAAAGTTCCGCGTCCTAAAGCTCTGGAAAATCCAGGTTTCAGAATTATGCAAATTTGTCATGAATATATTCTACATAAAGAAAGTAATATTTTGTTATGTGGAAGGTGATTTTATCTAACAAATGAATGACTGCTACTTCAAACAAATCTGAAAATTAGACGGATAAAATAGGTGAATCCTGCTTGTAAGAAAAATATAAAAAAGTTCAAGTACTTGCACTGTAATAAAATATTAAAGGGGTAAATTTATAAACCAATTTCTTGAATTAAATATTTTCGTCATTTTTCCATGTGTGTAAAAAAATGTATTATTTTAATACAAAGTATGTGGTTAAAAAAACAATCACATCTAATTAAACGATTTCTGCAGTTAAATTATTCAGTTTCAACGTTCATATTAACGTATGCACTTAGTAAATATTAAATTAGAGTAAATTTAATTTATTATAAATAAATTACCAGCTCGTTATATATGAACAATAAAAAAGACAATGGGCCAAAGACGAGCATAAAACCAAAGAGTGTCAATTAATAAAAATTCTTTAATAAGTCATTAAATAAAATTAAAATTAAAAAACGCGAGACTAGTTTCGGCTTACTTAGCCTTTCTCAATCGCTATTATATGATATTATTGATATTACAAACTAAACCGAATCCACGCATATGGAAATTTAGATAAATGTCGAACAAATCTTATTGTCCTCTTCTTTCAGCCAAATGTAATTCCATATTAGATATTTAACATGCCGCTTCATTATATCAACGGTGCTTTACCAGCTGATTCTATGAGGATCGAATACAATTGATACGCGTTACATAAATTCACGATAATTGAGACTGCGATTTTTAACACTTACGGTAACGGTGTATAATATAAGCTTCCAACAAGATGTTATGTTTCCGAGGATCTATTGCGGACTAAAAGACGAGCGTCAAACGTACAGATATTATAGGTCAAATCGATGGATTGTTTATACGATGTAAATGTCGTAAAGACAAACATTAAAATTTATTTACAATTCTGTCTAACAAGCTGAAATATGACTCATCTAGCATTTCGGTATCTTCATTAGAATTAAGACCATTTTTTTGCGCTTTGATATAGATCATTTCGGAAACAAGGCGTTTGTGATAATTAGGTTCTGAATCGAGAATTGTCGTATGTTCCCAATCCAACGTATGTCTCGATTCTAATATGTGGTTCGTAATTACCGAGTGCTTCGAATCATCCAAAAAAATATTTTCCCTATGTTCCAAAATTCTCGTTTTCAACTTTCTCTTATTGTTAGTCTGTCCCACATATGTGGCGTCGCAATCGTTACAATTAATTCTATACACTGCATTATTACTAGAATCAGTAGAGATCTTGTCTTTATGTCTCTTTATAAGTTTATTCAGCTTATTGAGACATCTGAACCCAACTAAAAACTCCTTCTTATTTATAGCCGAGGCAACAATTTCTGACGCATTTTTAATCTATTACTTGAATTAAATTATTTAATTTCATTGTTTTAGTTAAATTAATCAGAAACATATTGATTAGAAACAGTGGTGATCTATAGGAATAATTAAGAATGGTTTAAATTGAGTATAATTTGACGTCATGAATTTAACAGTGTTGGTAACAGATAAGAAAAACGTATGCGCAGCTGCACGTACAATCGGATGTTCTACATACTTGTTCCTTATTTTACTGCGACCTATTATTCGTTTTAGTCGAAACGCGAAATTTTCAATTACTGTCAGTCAAGTGCCTCGCAGCTCCGTGGACACGACCCTCATGAGAGGGTGTAATCGGAGGAGTGGCATCGCGACATCGACCACGTTAATTAGCGAGCTTCAATGTCCGGCGTCCTAAGTGATTCCTCCGCTCGCGCCGCGCAGAGGTGGTGGCTAATCGGGGGACGCCGGTGAAATGCTTTCGAGAAAAGAACGGATGTCCTTTATGAACTGGTTTGCTAACGAGTCCGAGGACGGCAAATCCGAGGTCCGCCATAAATACCACCAGCCGCGCTACACCAGGAATATTCCATCTTTCTCTTTATCCAATTTTACTTCGTCGATATCGAACATCATGTGCGTCATTCGAGTAGCGCGTCGATTCAGGGTCTCGCTGACATTTCTCTATATATAATATAACCGCGTACAAATGCGTGATGATAAATGTGATATTTTATTTGTAATTCCAGATTTTACAGTGGAAAATAAAGAAATCTTTTTATTTGCGCATTGAAATATAATAATTTTGTGCACATATCACATAAATTAATGTGCTTTTAATGAAGAATATAAAGTAGATGTGCTATGCAAATAAATGAATTCACTATATAGATTTTGCGGGATTTACTTAATATATATAAAATCTTAACTGTAAAATTACGGAATACTTGATAGAGCGCTTAAATCGCTAAAGGAGATCAAAATCCGATACACGTTGTAATTTAGCAAGTTATGTCGATCGACGCTACATAAGACGGTAATTTGAAATTCAGGATTACACTAGTCTACGAGGAAATATTACATAATTAACTCGAGATACCTACGCGTTTGATCGCGTGTCGTAACACACGCGTGTAGCACTCCCACTTTATTAATCACGAGGCGTATATGTTAAATTTAGACTACATCGACGCTAGACGCCTTTCAAGGAAAATGCTCGCGCTCGGGCAAAACTTTACGAGGAGCAAATTTGTCTTCTTTCTGAGCTAATATTTGGCGGTTTGAATGTAACTAACTTTTGTAAAAACGCAAGACCGTTTATGCTACCTTTCATTTTAAGCGAAACGTTTTGTAAACGTCAGGAATGACCCTAGAACCGTTACTATTCGTGGCCTTTTACGTTTCCACGTCCGCGCTATTTTTCCGGTAGAAGATAAAAGCGTGTAAAGTGGAGAGACAAAGGTGTGGTTGCCATTTCTACAGAGAAATTGCTTTGAATGCTTTAAAAATCTCGGTTTGTTTCATCTGCGATGTTTTTACCTTGTTTTTCAGCTAACCCGATAAAGCGTTAGTAATAAAATTCGCGTTATTATCTGAGAAAACATTTATAAACTTACATGTGTAGCAATGCACTTCGAGTTCTCAAGTGTAAAAAAATCTGAAAAAAATTGTTCAGTGGCTAAAAACTGACTAGTTTTTACTATTTTGGATTTACTGGACAGTACAATTATTATATTAACTGGTTAAGAAATCTTGATTGGGTAAAACTGATCAGCTAAAAACTAACCAAGTCAAAACTGATCAGTAAATGCTAACTAATTTCTGCCTAGTAAAACTCGGAATATCCTGATTATCTTTCGGTCAACAATTAGGCAGAAATTAGCCAGGTCAGATGGAATAAAAAATATCTAAAACTATGGAATCCAATAATAATAAGTAGAAATCAAATCAGATATAATAAATAGGAATCAGAAATATGGAATCAAATATAAATGTAAGTGCTCTTCATAATCGTATATCTGTGTAAATTTAAAATAGCGCACACCACAGAAATACGTTGAGGCGGTCACGATATATTCGGATTATCAAACTCAATTGATCCCCTCATCAACCCGCACTAGCCAGGGTAATAGGGAGACTAAATTCTTTTAACTTTGATGGCAGCATACACTTTATATAATTATTTAATTTATTATTTTTTATCAGCATGAACGAAAAGAGGGCTATTTGTGATGAAGATGACTCTTCATAAAGAATAACTAGAATTTATATAAGAAATAATAGTAAGGATAGTTTTTTTGTAAAGTTTACATAAAACACTTTTTTAAACGACTTAAGCAGAAATTAATAATTGAATTTTGATTTAACCAATGTTAGACCAATTTAAACGACGGCTGTTTGGGTAATAAATCTAGCCAGTTCTCTGATTAATTTCTAATCAGTTTCTAATTAGGTTTTCTCAGAATTTTTTTGAAAAAAAATGTTATAAAAACCAAAATAAGAAAATTTTTTTATTTTAAATTTATAAAATTTTAATAAATTTTTTAAAAGGAAAATGTCATAAAAACCAAAATAAGAAACTGATTAGAAACTAGTCAGAGAGCTGGCTAAATTTACTGTCCAAACAGCCATCGCTTAAATTGATCTGATAAATTGATCAATACCTAATCAAAATTCAGTTATTAATTTCTACTTAAGCTTAAGTATTATAAAAAAAGTGTTTTACATACACTTAATAAAAAACTATCCATACTATTATTTCTTATATAAATTTTAGTAATTTTTCCAATTGCATACGTTATCAAAGAAATATGTCAGATTCCTTGATATTCCATGTAATCACGTTGATATTTTCAAGGTCTTGACTTTACGCGATGGGTTTCTCGAGAGGCCTCGTAATCTTCAAACGAGTTCACCGGCGGAAATTCACTTATCCGGACAACCTGCATGCTCGACTATGAGAAATCCGGCGCGTGCTGTCAGCAAGATACGACGAACAATAGAGGCTCCTCTTTCGTGTTATCCGACCGCGCGCGCCGCCCGCCGGTTGTACGTCGCGTGGCCCGGCGCGCGGCGGCGTGAAGCTTCTGCCTTAGCTGTGCCGCGCGACGAGCGCGCGTGTGCGCGTCTCGTGTGTTACACACACGTTCGCCCATATAATGCCGGGCGTTTATGCCGCGCACGTGTACGGAACAGCTGCATTTTAAAATCACGGATTTCGCCGCGCGATTTGTCAGGAAACACGCGCGCGACAAGTCACCTTACCTCTACACCGTACGCGTCGCCGCGCCGCGCCGCGCGTCGCCGTCGCGCGCGTTGCCGACACGAATCCAAAATTTCTCCATCGCTCTCTCTCTCTCTCTCTCTCTCTCTCTCTTTCTCTCTCTCTCTCTCTCTTTCTCTCTCCCCGTCGGAGGCGTACGTTTCCTCCGCCTCCATTGACAGCATCAATTTTATCCGGCGAGGCCAATCAATTCTTCGCATCCGCTATTTTACAAAAAAAAAAAATATGTACGGCTCCAAAACGAGCGGAGAGATTCAAGAATTGTAGACATTTGATTTATTAACTCTTTCGACGTGATTCATGGTTTGAATATATATTAATTTCTATATTTAAAATTTTATTTTTAATCTTATTTTTAACTCTTTCGACGTGATTCATGCTTTGAATACATATTGATTTCTATATTTAAAATCTTATTTTTAAGTTCTCTTGCTCTCCCTCATTCTTTCTCTTTTCTATCTATTTTTTCTATCTATTCTTTCAAATCCTCAGGCATCTGTTTTTTGAAATGCGTGTTTACAATTATAAGTTTAGATAATTAAATGAATAAAATTTAATTGTAAATAAATAATAAATTATCACCGTAATCCCGTGATGTTATAAACGTAGATGCAATGTATTTAAAGCATAATATTTAAAAAATGGTACATTTTCTACAATTACATTACATTTAAAAAGAAATAATAATAGTAGTGACTTTTTGGAGCTATAATTTCTATTGAAATTAATAATAGTCTAGAAAATTAAATGCGATTAAGATTAGATGCTATTGTGCGGACACATATGTTAAATTATTTATAAGTGCGACCATAAATATCGGCACAGATTGGCACAAGCAAGCACTTATAAATTATGTATTACTAGCTTTGCATCCCGTTTGTAAATACAACTTAAGAATTCTCGCCTGGGCCACTTGACGATTATTGCTCGAAGTTAAAGCTTGTCAGACCTGGCTACATTCTCGAGTGCTTGAACGTCCCCTTTAAACCGTAAACTTTTATTTGCGCACAATGTATGTCAGGGTAAACTCCGCGCGAGCCCGTGTTTCCTTACAGATCCACTTGGCCGAATACACGCCTAAATAAGAAAGCTGTACCAAACGCTTGCGCACCTGGTCGAGAGGATAAAGCCGGGACGAATAGGCACTCGAATGCTCGAAGGGAGCTTGGAAGGATCGCGCTGTCAAATTGAGAGCTCATTTTGGTTACGTACGCTTATAAGGTAATTCCTTTCTATGTGTTTAACGTACGTATTCAGCGGCAATGCTTTGCGCTGCCGACCGAGGGCCGGAATTTACTCCAAAGTGAAAAGCGCCTCAGAGTAACTGTACCGCAATAATATATAACCCCTCTTCAATAAAGCAATTTAATCAGTATCTTGGAGTATTGCAATATGCAATTTTTGTGATTTTTTTTAAGCTCACGATATATTTATATCTATTGTTATTTGTTAGAGCAAATTGGTTCGACTACATTTTTAATTTCCCGTTAATTTTTCACTAACATGCATAGCAACACCATCACAGATGGTAATACCAGAAAAGATAGACAAGTATAGAAGCACGGATGCCGTATATTAGTGTGGTACACGAAAATTAATAAAAAATAAAATAATTTTATTAATTTTATAATAAAATTAATAAAATTCCTTTTTCATTTTTTAATTTTAATAATTTTATTAATTTTATTAATGAGAATATTAATAAAATTAGCTGGGTACCCCAGCTCGTCATACATTCCGATATACAATAGATAGCTTCTATACTCGTCTATCTTCTCTGATAATACTGACTTCTCGCCAAACAATCTTTTATTATAACATTACTTTCTTTTTTTTGTGGACATTGAAAGCTAACTTCTTTAAAAACCAAAGAAATACATTTTTCCTTTGAATTCTTTGTGAAAGCTGGTATCTTGTTATATATTTTAATTTCAACGTTGTTCTATTAATTAATTTCTGACCTACGTTGAAAAATAAACATATTAACATCACTTCCGAGTAAGTGGTATAATCTCGATCGAGCGCGCGAGTATCAAGTACGCGAAATAAATCGATATTTTTTTCAGTGATAAGAACATAAAATCGATTATATAACCCGCGCACTCGATAGCTCCTTTTGCTCTGCACAGTCGAAGTATTCCGCAATCCTACGACTTATCGTCATCCATAAATAAATGGAGGAACGACTCTTTACCGAACGACTTCTGACGTTCTTTGAGCGTCCGTCGTCGGGATTTAACACAGTTGTCTCGTTTTTTCCTCCCATTCTGCCAGTGCACGACGAACGGGGTGGGTACGCCTTCATTCCGATGCTTTTCCGACTTTTTGTTTCCGTAAGGCGCGCTCGTCACCGTAATGCACGAGCCGTTACCGCGAGGCCTTTCATCGAAATAAATATACCGGAAGCGGCGAGACGGGTTTTATGCGGAATTGGCGGGGGAGTCCCTGCCTCAGCTTGTACATGGCATTTATCTCACCCCTGCGGTGGAATGGCACGGTCTGAGTGCCTTAGGGACGTCAAAGGCCTTAAAACGTTTCGATTTTCATACGCGTTCCTTGCGTACGCGCTTTTAAAAGTTAGGTAGACGCAGGCCCATACAGTCTCTTCCTTCATTTGGGATTTATTTACGTTTGTTTACAGCGATAACACACTGAGGAAAAAGTGTTTGGTACTTGTGACGATTGCAATTGCATGATAAAATAATTACGATTAGAAGCGCCGTTTTTAAAGTTATTACTGTCATAATATCAGTAATAATAATAATAATTATATTTATAGATCTATCAAACAAATATATAGTTGGCACCGAAAATGAGTACACATTATATTTAAATTGTGATAATTACAACCAATTTTTTTCTATCAGTACAGTGTTTGTATTTTGATTTATTTACGAAAATTTTCAATCAAACTTACTGAAATGTTCTCTGTTAAAATATGAATTTTAATTGTAAGTATTAATAATAATTAATAAAACGATTAAATATGTCAAGATAATTAAATTTTTAGTTATAACGTTCGAGGAAAACATGTTTTCAACAATGTTTGTGCGTCATTTTCTGAGAAATTATGATAAGAAATTCATCGTATTACTACATAGAGTATGCATTTATAATGTTTATGTTTATTGAAAACTATCTTTTAATTATCAAGATTTTTATAAGCTATAAGTAACAAATGTGCATATCTTTACATATCCGCCAAAAAGAGCAAGTTTGCGCAATAAGCCTACCATATGCATATGTGATATCAACATTTATTTCTGATTATATTGATTTTCACGAAATGATCGATGTGCACGAATGAAAATACGTTTACTTTGAGCATTACGATTAAAAATTTAAGTATTTAGATTAAAATAATTTGTGCGCGTTCACGCTTTAGTAACAGTATATAAGATAATGGTTGCACGTAATACATTTTTATTCAAACATTTGTGAGTGACAAAGTAAATGCTTATACTGCTTATTTAAAAAGAATATAATTTCATTAATATAGATAAAAATTATTTAAAATTTTTTTGCAATAAATAAACATATACATACATAAATATATATATGATAATAGACTATATTTTTTCTCAATGTTACATACGTTGCAAAAAAATTCTATAAAGAAAATTAACTTGTGACTTGATATCTAAATCCGAATTTATTCGAATATATGTAAATTTAAAGAGAGAGAGGATGAAAAGAGAAAGAGAGAAAGAGAGAAAGAGAGAGGGGGGGGGGGGAAACAGAGGGAAAAGAAAGAGGGAGAAGAAAAAAGAGGAGGACAGGGAAAAGAGAAAAAGAGAAAAAGAGAGAGAAATATATGAAATATGTCATTTGTAATTTCATAATTTAAAGAACAAAAAGATATTTTTTTTCTATTTTTTTTTCAAACAACATTTAGCAACAAGATTAAAAGTAGGAGATATAATATGAATTGTAGGACTATTGGAAAATTACTAAAACTGAATAATTTATTTTGTAACAAATGAACAGAATGAAATAAACTCTGTTCTGCAGAAAAAATCATTTTTATCATTTTCATTAGCATATAGTACAAAATAATATACATGCATTTATAAATCGATAAAAATTAAAAATATCAAAAAGTTAAAAACTTGGCAAAGTTGAAAACTGTTTGCGTGGTCAATGTTTAGAAGTATGTTCGTATATGAACGGTTATTTACTGCACGAAAGAAAAATTCTATCAATAAAGAAATGAAGTTACAATTATTAATTTAAAAATATACTTAATAAAACGTCTCTTAATTATTGTACAAATTTAGGTGAACATTATTTCGAAAACATATATATCATTAAGTCATGTAACCAGCGAGTTGAAATTCCTTTTTATAATATTTATTTTTACAAGTGGACGTATGTATAATGTACATTTCTTTTGCACTATACGCTAATAAAAATAAATCTAAAAAGAAATCTATAATAAAAATTACAGATTTCTTCTATAACATATGTATATGTTTAATTTCTCTCTTTCTATCCACTTGTCACAAAGTAACAGTTATTTAGTTTTAGCGACTTTCTGCTGTCACATATATATGTATATATAGTAGCAAGCAAAAATATACGTAATTTTATTTTGTTTGCATAATTATATAATAATTATGTTATTTACATTATTCAATGACACATAACAGATTTTCGTGATACCTTACAGTATTAGATTGAAAGTATATATTTTAAAGAAATTTTCATTATATAAAATTGAACATACTCACTAATATTTTTAAAGTTGGTAATTTTTTACTGGTAAAGATAAAAAGATTGATAATATGCAGAATAGATGCAACACTGTCATCAAAACTTGCCGTGGCCTGACTAAATTTTAATAATGTTTTTTATATTACATATAATTGCTTTTTCATTGATTTAACAATAAGTTTCCGTATAGACATAAACAATTAAAAGAAAAAAATTAATTTTTATTATAATTTCTTTCATTTTACGTCTATCACAATTAAATCTTCTTAGTGTGTATAGGTTATAGGTTATATGTATTTCTGAATAATAATATTCGAAAACGACGATGTGATCTTTGCTATAAAGTAAAATATAATGAAAAATTCTAATCGTGTATTAATTGTTTGTTTTATTCGATATTGCATTTCCAATATCGTAATTATTTCCTTACAAAATTGAGATATTAATAATACTCTTTCTCTTTCATCACAATAAAAATTTATTTCTGCGCACATGTTACAAAGCATGGAAAAAGAATGAGCATCATAAACTGTACTTATTTTATTCTAGAACTGTCTATTCTAAACTGTCTTTTGTTAAACATATCATCCAACAATAAAACAGGTGTCAAAACGGCAAGATCGTATTCAGTTCACAGATCACTGCACGAAAAAAGAACGGTTTTGTTGAAGTATCTAAAAATTTAACTAGGTACAGATCCGAAAATAAATTTTGTTGCATTATTCAAATAATTACGTAGAACGTTTAAGTCAGGTGGTTGTCAGAATGTCAAAACTTTTTGCAACATTGCTCATGCTTAAGCGTTCTACATAATTATTTGATATTGTCCAACAAAATTATTTTCAGATTTGTATCCAGCTAAATTTTTAAATATTTTAACAAAATCGTGCTTTTCGTGTACATTTTTTTATAGACTTCGATGAGACTTTCACTTTAATGAAAAAATGTATACCCAAGTTCCTAATATTTCTCAATGCGAACAATTCTGAATTAAATATGTTTGCAAGTAGTAAATACTTAAAACTAAAAGAAATCTTAACCATAAAACTGTATATAATGTTTGGCCCAACATATGTGTGTGAAGCGGCATTCTCGAAGATGAAAATTCATAAAGAATAAGTTCAGACCTCAAATATCGACTCATACATGTCCATATCTATGATTTAATGAGAATCAGTTGCAAATTTTATTCCAAATTTCAGACAGTTCGCTTAAAGTAAAAAAATGTCATTTCTTACATTGAACATAGAAAATATAAAAAAAATACATAAACAATATAGCTAAAAAGAAGAAAAATCATAAGTTCTTAAATTAGTGTAGACCTATGTAAGCATGTACAATAGAACTTGATCGAGTCATTGTTAAAGTTTGCCAAAAGTGTGGCAAAATAAGCCTCCATCATAAATAATTAGGGACATCTGCTCAGAAGCATCTTTAATTTATTACTTACATTACTGTTTTTCTTTTTGATTGCACTTTCTAAACAATTTCTAAGATTCAAACTTGACATCTAAAATGAAGTGTGCAATGAAAATATTTAAGCAGGAAGATCCGAGTTCGATTCTCGGCTGAGATGATGTTTTTCGCAATAAATTTCTTTACAGATTTGGAGAGTGGGGATTCTTATAGATGCACATTAGCATTAAAGAAATTAAATTGCTGGTCGATTTAATTGTTACAAGTAAATTCCGGCCTCATGTAATAAACTGTGTTTCAAGGCCAACAAATATGCGGCACGCAGTTTGCGCTGGATATTGTAAAAATTATTACACACCAACATCCGTGTTAGCTCCCATAGGCTTTAACTTTATTATGTTTGATTTATTCTTGGGAGCCTATTTTCTCATTTAAATTATTTGAAAATATTTTTTTTCAAAGAGAAGAAAAAGAATTTAATCAAAAAGATGTTATCTCTCTTGGCTAGTTACTCATTAATCCATCTTACAATTGGTCTAACGCGTAACTTCGCAAAATCTTAATTGATTGTATTCAATTTATTTTTACGTTTTTACAGTTTTATTCCATTATTTATGTCAGAATATACCTATATTGACTGCAAAGTACCTGTACGAGAGATTATTTGTTATGTAGGATGTGCTGAGAGAACGAATACCTATACGCTGATAGATTGGATACACACATTCGATTCAACATTTCGATTAACGTTCATCAAACATGCAGTACGCAGCACGCGATAACAATCCCTTGTGTCGCTCATTTTTGACATGTTGGCAACTTTTCGTATAATTGTTGTCGTTAGTTGTAGTGCGTGGCGCGGCGGTGAATTTTCAGCGTCGATAAATCCCGTCCTCCCGTGACACGAATCCATTCGCTATCAAGCTGAGAATAAAATCCTCTCTGAAAATCGGGGAATTTCTGCGCTACGAAGTAGCATCATATTTATTTTATCGGGCATTATTTTCCCTAATACGATAATCAGCCACGCTTTCTTGTCCTCGATCGCGATAAATTTTTTGCGGTAAAATCATTGGCATTGAAAGTCGAGCAATTTATAGAATGTCATAATTTTGACTCTCGCGTGGAATTTGTATTACTAAATGAAAGAAAATTATCAGAAATGTTGCTCGAATTTTGTTGCTTTCAAATAGGTCTTTTAAAAATCGACTATGTGTACATTTATATAAACTTTAAATGCCTATTTAAATATGCTTGCATTAATGTGCGCTATCACTAATTGAAATAATAATTATTCTAACAATAGAAATATGTATATATGTAATACTTGTGTACATTTAACATTAAGAAATTATTTCACCTCGATAGGCGAATATTTTACGCAACTGTGCGAAAAACTAGAGTAGGTACATACAAACAATTTAAATTTATAGAACAAATTTCGATGTAAAATACATACAGAATTCAGGTAAATTGATTGATGCAATTTTATAGTTAGCATAACTCGTTTATTCTTACCGCAATTTTTCACTAAAATGGCAACTGAAAAAAAGTTTAAAATATCTGTTGCATTTTCACCAAATTCAAATATTTTCAATGTATTGACCAATCTCGCTCTCTGGCCAACCTGTTTTTATCTGCTATGTGGATAAAATTTCGTGTAGTGTACAGCAGTTTTACGTTTCAAAACAGGAAAAGGAGGTTAAGGGACCTGGAATATAAACAGTACATATATGAAATAAAATAACGCTATTTGGGATATTTTTCGTTATGGGCACTTTATAAAACTGACGAGAAGCCAAGTTGTCGAGGAGCATTTTCAACGTGGTGTAATATTTATTTTTACATGTGCACTCTCTCTTTCATACATTTATATATATATAAAATATAAAAGAAATTTTATAATCTCTATTTAAGAATTTTAGAAAGTAAATTTATTTTATAATCTCTATTTAAGAATTTTAAAAAGTAAATAGTTATAAATGCTATAAAGTTACAAGTACTATATAAATGGATTACGGAAATATTATATACTATAAGTATTATGGAAATTGAGAATATTTACGTAGATTTATCTCTTGCGGGAGAAAAAAGTTATTTCGTTTCAATTTACTAATTACGATTTCCTACGTAGCTTTGGTCGCTGAATTCGAATCCACCAATAAAAAACGTCCATCACTCAGATTTTTGAGATAATATGAGCCAAAAACAGTGACTTTTGCCATTTTCAAAGCACGAGTTCTGGGTGACCAAATTATGTTTTTTATTGACTTACGAGAGATATAAGTAAATTATAATTAGACAATCGAAATTTTTGTTTTTTCCTTGTTTTATTTCATTCATCTTTAGAATCTGTACTATTTCTCTTGTATCATTTTTTTTCTAAGCCTTAAGTCTATTTAATAAGAATTAATTATGAGGGAAGATTTGTGCGGTCGTACATAGCCGCTAAAAACAATCCACGAGATAAGTTAACCCTCCTCTCGCCAGATTTTGGAATGCTGCACTTATGTACACCCGTGCACACATAAAGTGGACTTAAGGTCCAACCGCAATGACCGCGGGGCGATTTCACGAATTTGCAACACGGGGAGCTTTCTGACGTCATAACATTCCCAATTTTCATATTCATTCCCGGCCGTTTTGCGTATTATTAACGTACAGCACTCACAATGTCATATCTCCCGAACGTTGTTATACAAGGCGAGTTTGGAATATCGTTATGCTTTGAGGTTTCATTTTATTATAAAAGCGAACGGTAATAAAAGACCGTTATTAATTATAATAAATACATAGGGAATGCGTGTAAAACAAAATATCATATGAAAATCAGACATCGATGATGAGCCTTTAAGGCTCATCATTTTTAATCCTTTATGTTGTTTGATAATTCTATTTAATTATATTTTACATAAAAATCTATATTGATAACATAACAAGAGGCTAAATCTACTAATTTTTTGTATCACAAATTTTTGTATCAGACTGATTCTTTGTATAATGGATTAAATTATGTACTCGGGGATTTTTTGGGTCGCTGAACAAGTCGGCAAAATTAAGGGTCCTAAAAAGAACAAGTATAAGCAGAATAGTGATTTTTTAAATAATTTTGGTCGCCGAATCCGAATTCACCAGTGAAAATAAATGTTCATTACCATTACATTAGGTTTTTGAAATAAATGTGGTAATATGGGTCAAAAACAATGATTTTTGCTTTTCAAGGCGTTACTATGGCTGACCAAATTATGTTTTTAATATTCTCTCAATGGCATCATAAAACGCTACCTTTTACTTTTAAGTAGCAACTTTGTTTATTCTTGTACGATTTTTTTTCGCCAAGTTATGAAGGTTTCAATATGAAAACTTTTCGACGATGAAGCTATGCACTGCCAAAGTATAAGTGAAAAATCGGTAACTTGATGAATTACAAAATACATTGAAAGTACCGACACTTCGATCTTATCTTTAGTGGTTGGATGACTTCCTGATCTTGCCTTCATTGGCTGAGTAATCCCATGATAGTGTTTGATCTTGCCTTTACTAAGTAGATGCCTGATCTTGGGATGTTGCCTACAATAGTTGATGACATGTACTCTCTCACTTTGAAAAATTTTAAAATTCAACTTCCTATACTTCTGTGCCTTTATAACTCGAAAAAAATCATACAGGAATAAACAAAATCAAAAATAAAAGATAACGCTTTATGATGCCGTTGAGAGAATATTAAAAACATTTGGTCAGCCACAGTAACGCCTTGAAAAACAAAAATTACTGTTTTTGGCCCATATTATCACATAAATCTAAAAAATCTTATGTAATAAACATTTTTCTCTGGTAGATTCGGATTTAGCGACCAAAATTAGGAAATGACTATTCTGCTATTTGTTTCTTTCAGAATCCTTAATTTCGCAGACCTGTGTTACAAATCAGAAGTCAGAATTTTTTAATTCAAAATGGTCGATTCAATATGGTGGACCAATAATTCAAATAATGTTTAGTAAAACATTTAGTATTTCAATTTTAAATTTAATGAATTATAAGAGGCTTATATTCAAATTAGATCAATAATTGAGCTGTTGAGCCAAGCTGGGTGTACGTGCTAATAATATGTGTTGACTATGGTGGTAAACAATCTTTAATATCATATAAATAACTAATATACAAATTATACCAAATTTCGACCTTTTTACATAGCGGTCGTCCTCAATGGAAATATAACGAATTAAATACAAAACTTACATTCAACTTGACTTACACGTCAACGCATTCGCTCACAAATTATATTTGTCTGATGTTTTAACAAAAATTATTGCCTTGTCATCTAGATCTTTTGGAAAGCATTATCCTTAGTCCATTTGTATTAGAAACCGTGTGACTTATAGTAGATACAAGTTAAAATTTGAATATCCAAAAATCATGTAACTGTTCACATTGTGACACTAACAGCTTAGAAATATCAATTTTTGACACAATCTATAATTTAGAATCGAACCGTAAATGTAAGTTAATTTTAATTTTAATATTGACAGTCTTTATTCAATTTTTACCTTTAATAGTTTTTTACTTTTTGTTTTACACACACTTTTATTAAGATGACTATCCTTATTTTATCTTTATACTACAATTATAATATTCATGATTTTATAATTAAATTGATTTTTATACATTATTTATCTATAATCTAAATATCGCTTGTAATTACAAAGACAAATATTAATAATAATTAACGAGGCCGTAAACGAGCAAATTTCGTGGGTGTACTAACAAATATATTTCATTTATATCAAGATGTACAGACATCTATAAATGCGATACCAGTTTCGACTTGACTGCAGTCTTCATCAGCCGTTAAACAATTAATTCTTAATACATGATTACATAAAAAAACTTTAAATAATAAATAAGTAAAATGCGGATATAGTTTACGTCAACGTAGTGTGTCAGTAATTAAAAATTGATACAATAATGAATAAAATGAAACGCGATATAATATACTCATATCGTCAGAATTGATATAAGACAACGAAGTAATAAAATAAAACGCAATATAATATAATTCATAGCATCAAAGTCATGAACCCGAATGACAATCCGTAATTTATCTTCATCATCTTTAACATGTCCCTCTGTTCATCCGTAATTAATCAAAAAGAGAATATGGGGACACTGATAATTAATCTACTGTGATAAAGCAGGAGGCAGTGTTAAGAATCACTTTCATCCCATCATAACGTCTGTAATAGAAATGTTATATCAATTTTTAATTACTGACACACTACGTTGACATGAACTATATCCGCGTTTTACTTATTTATTATTTAAAGTTGTTTTATGTAATTATTATGTATTAATCATGTATAAGTATCAATTGTTTAGCGGCTGATAAAGACTGCAATCAAGTTGAAACTGGTTCTGCAATTGTAGATATCTGTACATTTTGATATAAATGGAATATATTTGTTAGTACTGTAATAGTAATGGAATATATTTATTAGTACCCACGAAATTTGCTCGTTTACGGCCTCGTTAATTATTATTAGTATTATTTATCTATTTATTTATGTATTTATTTAATTATTTATTCTCAATCTTGATTGTTGCTTGGTGTGCTCTTTCTCCACAGTTACATGATTTCTGGATATTCTGGAAATTTTAACATATATCTATCTGTAAGTCACACGGTTTCTAGTACAAATGGACTAACAATAAGGATGACGCTTTCCAAAAAATCTAGACAAGGTAATAATTTTTGTTAAAACATCAAACAAATATAATTTGCGAGCGAATACGTTGACATATAATGTAAGTTATGTATTGTTATTTATATAATATTAAAGATTGTTTACCACCGCAGTCAACACATATTATTAGCACGTATACTCAACTTGGCTCAACAGCTGATCTATTATTGATCTAATTTAGTATTTCATTATTTATAGGAATAAATTATTTAAGAAGCAACAGATTCAGATCAGTAACTAAAATACCTAGAAACTAATATAGTAATAAGACTATTATTTGGTTTTTGATCCATCGTATCGGTTCCACCATTTTGGAATTTGTAAATTTTGACATTTCAGATTAAAATTCAGTGATCCAAAAAACTCTAAAACACCATTATAAGAGATATTTAAACAACTTATTTGGATTTACAGAAAAAAATATTGATTAATAATTAGTATCCTAATGGCTCATATAATTCAAAATTAATGAAGTATCAAAGGAAGGGCTAGTGCCTAGTGCTAGTTTAAGCCTTGCACAGAATTTAGTGCTGTGATACTAAAGTATGTTTAACATAGGTATTAGTTTACACTCAAACATTTTGGCTCTGCATTGAGCCATCCCCAGTGGGTAAAATACAAAAATTTGTTAATACATTACATCAATTATCGATTGCTCGCTGTAAGATCGCACGGTAATACGATCCGGTACATTGGTGAGTTTGCGTGTAGGTTTCTGTCCCTGTGTCCCATACGTAAAAGTAGGCTTCAAACTTAGTATTGGAATCTTAAAAACTATCCTGAATTTATTGAGTCGGATCGGAGAAGCAACTTATTATACATGCCGATTAAAATAATCATAGGGAATCTTTTACAAGCACAGAAATAATTAAAAGACGTTATAGCACGAAACAAAGCGTGTAAAAACAGTACCTTGAGTCAATGTATAAAATTGAGATGTCAAACGGAACGTTAATCAGGCAGGCGGCAAACATGAAATGACACGGACAGACCACAAACACCCCAAACCTCCATGAGAAATAAGCGTTTAGAAGGGGATGAAAAAATGGAAATATGGGGGCGAAAGAAATCGGCTTAGGAAGGGAATCAACTGTTAAAGATAGGAAGATACGTGTCTGAGAGAATCTCCGAAAAATTTTGATTTTTCCATATTTTCAGAGATTATTAATATTTATAATAAAAAAACGTGGTGAAAAAATCTAACAAAAATTCTAAAAAATATTTTAGGATGTCCTAAATAAGTGCCTAAATTGTTGTTTTTATGTTGATAATAGTTTAATAGAAAATGCATTTTTTTCAAAAGAACACATAAATTTTGACTACTTGTTTGCAATTATGCAAATAAAAATGTATGATTGCCTACTCTTTTTAACACTTATTCATGGTCTAGAGATTCTACGAAAATAAAAATAACCGGTAATTAACATCAAAAAGTTCATCAAAACAATTAAAAACTGAGCGGAAAAATGTATGACGGTGAGCGTTATCATGACGCAAGTGATTAAAGATGTAAAAAAGCACTTATTTGGATTGCTTAACGTCGCAGTTGCGGAAAACTGATACGATATCGGTTAAAAATTCAATACATCGAGACGTGAACTTGACTTGAAAAAAAAGGATACAAAAATTCTAGATATGTTTTACTTAATTTCTTATCGCACCGCTGATATGGTGTTATACACGTGACATTTGAAACGTAAATATAAGCTGAGTAAAATACATATAACACTGACCTTAATTTTATATAATCAAAATATAACGATTATTTTATGGTTTTTGTCGAAAAGTGTGGAGCTCACCTGACGTAACTGCAAAGAGCGTCCAAACAGCCGCTGCGCTTCCAATAGTTGGTTAGACAGCACCAACCATGAAAGAAACATCGTTTGCAAGCCATGACAGACATAAATCAAATTACACGCGGAATGACGGATGGTCCCAGAGTCCTCGCTGCGATTCCCGCGGAGCGAGATACGAAACATTACGGCCGCGGGAAACATCGAGTTTGCAGCCGCGAACTCTATGCGCGATTATTACTCGATACTACCGACAATCATCTAATCTTCTTTTTCACTTGTCGAAGAAAAAGAAAAAGACCGCGAGATCGGGATTGTCAAAGGATATATAGAAAAAAAAACAGTCGAGCGCATAGGAAAAAAAAAGAGAAACAAAACAAATTCGACGCTTGTTTGATCGCTGCAACTTTGCGGATTATACTTTCTCTCCTAGTCCCCGTCTTTCATCCCTTCGTACCGTTCCTCCTCCCCCGCCCTCCCCCCATTTCCCTCCTCCCTCTTCTCCCTTTTGCGTCGTCGCGCGGCCTTACCATCCCTCCGGGCGGCACTTTATTCCACTCGCGCCCCCGACGTGAAGTAGGTGGTCGCGGGGTCGATGGGTGCACAGGGGGCGAGCGGCGGCGGCGGTGGGATGCGGTGGGAAACCGTGGGAGTCGAGTGCGGCGTGCGGCGTTCTCTCCACCACCGGGAG
>NW_012026850.1:227527-229669 GCF_000956235.1 Wasmannia auropunctata | reverse complement strand
CTATTTGCCCCCCCCCCCTTTCCTTACATCTTCCGGTACGCATAGAATTGCGTCCATTCTAATCATAAATTTTTACAAGTATTCCAAAAACAAGTTACAAATCTCTTCTCTAAATGTCGGTCCACAATAAGGATTTTTTAAGCCCTAAGCAGTAAGAAATAGACCAATCGAGTCGAATATGAGGAGAATAATCGATTGTAATTGGTCAATATTTTACGGTGTAAGACTTAAAATCCTGATTGTGGACCGATTCTGTCTAAAATATTGTAGCATAAGTGATGACAAGCATATATTTGTCGTTTATTAAGAATTAATATGCAACGTTGAGAATACAAAATATTTGCCGTATGTTTATATAGTGTTTAAACATATATTTCAGGGTTGCAACATACATACATGTATGTATACTGGCGCGCGGCCTTGATTGTTTAGACTAGTTTATAGTTTAGAATATACGACGTATATACAGTACGCTGTGCTTAGGACTCCCGCATACTTTCCATAATGGTAATCATAAGACATGATGTAAGATTTAGCCAATGAATAAGCGTATAAAACAATTCGATCAATTATAAAGATTTCTTCATGCCTTTCTACGATTGCTTGAATTTTATACTCGTTCATTGGCTCATTCTTAAGTCTTACGATTACAGTTATGGAAAAGACCTTGTATATTTCATATGAAAATGGCGTCCCGGTCAAATTGGCTGAAATTTTGATATGATGTAGGTTTTGACTCACTGATCAAAAGTATCAATGGTCATCAGGTCAAACAATTAATACTTTTAGAGTTACAACGGCTCAAATATCCAAAATTGACCTCCATCGTCAGGCTATATGATGTTGTTAACTTTTAGTAACTCGAGTTGAACTCAGATTAGATATATTATTTGATATATTGAAATCAATCCGGGATGTTTCCAAAACGTTTTATTCACTTGCAAAAAAATGAATATTCAATATAAGAAATTATCTGGTTTATTTAACATTACGTATATAAAGGATAATCCGACAAAGAAAAGCGAGAGCTAACGTCTAAACTTGAAAAGGCGCGAGGCAGTTCTGCCAACTTACAAATAAAAGTAATTCTTACATATTCTTATATATTCGAAATATAAAAGAGTGACAAATTGTTTATTACAACACCCGCCCTCAATTTGTCATGAGTATTAGCTTAAGTTATCATTATCTTTGGCGAGTTTCACAAATTAATAAAAAAAATATTTATACATTTATCTGAATAAAATTATAACGCATTTAAACTTAAACCTAAACTTTCTCTGAAAATACAAAACTTAGTTCTACCGCAAGGGCGATCTCTTTTCTTAGCAATTAAGTAGTTTCCTGATTTAGCCACTTTTATTTTGACAGGCTCTTTTAATTTTCTAATGTTGTACATTTTACCTTCTTGAGATGTCAAGTGTTCACTTGCACCAGAGTCCAAATACCATTTTTCATTTGGAGATTTTACATTTTCTTTCAAATCTTCACACGTCGACAAGAAAGTGAAGGCTGCTTTGGGCGATTGTTTTTCCTGAGATTGAAATACATCTTCCTTCTGCACCATGAGCTTGACTGGAAGTATTGAAAGATTTATAAGGCTGTTGTGGTTTATTATTCTGAGCTCTCTTGTGACCTGGTATACCACAATTATGACATGTGTAAATAAAAGGTTCATTTCCTGATAAGTTGTATTTCTGCTGATTCTTAAGATTCCCCTGATTCCTGAAATTTCCTTGTTGATTCCCAAAATTCTTTTCTTTTATTCGAGCAACAAATACTGAACTTGGCTAAATTTTATTCTTTGGCTTGGGTTTCCTCGTTCCTCGTTTGGCCTCTTCGAATCTACCTTTAACAAAAGCTAAAGTTGGTCTTGACTTACGATTTCTATGGCTGTCACAACTGCATGATATTCAGATTGTTAGTAACAAATGGCAGATGATATTATTTTCTTCCATAGTTGAACCTAACAACCTTAAGTCCCTTACGATGCGATCAAAGAGTAACCCCAAAAATGCCCTGTATTCTCGCCTTCAATTCCGGACTTTATTTTGGTGAAAAATGATAGTAAACTATGAGACACTAATTCTCTGAAATTTTCAAATGGAGCATACTCTTTGTTGGCAAATTATGAAGCCTCAA
>NW_012026850.1:217300-227507 GCF_000956235.1 Wasmannia auropunctata | reverse complement strand
GGGGGGGGGGTGGCGTGGGTGGCCGCGGGCGGGGAGGGGAGAACGAGGGACGGGAGGGGTGAACGATCATCTCCCCTCTGCATCCCCCACCCTGCACCACGCCGCACGGGCGCCAACGTCAAGCGCTTTCGAGACGTTAAGGCCGACACTCGCGTCGCGCACCTCGGCCCGACGACATCGTACGGTGACGGCCAGGGACACACGTGTGTGGTTGAGGTGTTTCGCAAATCGAGCACCTGCTCCCTCTCCCCAGTGAGAAAGAGAGCAAGATTTTCGTGAATTGTACGCGGGTTCTTCGCGGTTGTACGCGGGACGTCTCGCGATTGAAAGACTTTCGGCGAGATCGAGTCTCGACGTCGTCGTGTCCGATTTCTGGATTTTTTCTTTCGTCGCGCCTGTTCGATCGTTCGCGGCATCGCGAATCGTTCGTCGACACGTGCTCCGCGCGATAAAATTGTTATGTGCGTGTCGCGGCGGGAGGAAGGGTGAAGTGTTCAGATAAGTATTTGCAAGTGAAAAAAAAAGGAAAAGAATTCGTAATCTGCCTCGCGGTGCACGCCTGACGGGTTCCTCGATGCGCCCTGCGTCAGGGGGTAAAAGTTGCACGTGGTGGGAACCCGACGACCTCTGACAGCAGCCCCGCGGTGAGCGCGAGGAGTCGCGTACGTCAGTTGACAAGTGAGAAAAGAGGAATTCGTCGTCGACGAGTGTTCTCGTTTAAAGATCGTCAGGACGATGAAGAAATCCTACTTCGTCTTCGTGAGTACTTCATTTTTTTATCGCATCACTCGCGACGCACCCGCGTAGACCGCGATTGCCTTTCTCGTTGTCAGTGTACGAAAGGAGATCTCCCTTCGCTACTTGAACCTCCGTTTTCTTCCCTTTTTTAATTTCTCCCTTTCTCTTCCCCGATCGCCATCTCACTTGAGAGATGACAGGAAAAACGGGTCGGGCCTCCTGGGACACCGGGACGTATTTTATGTCCAGACTCTTGCTTGTTTCACGAAGAAGATCAAAGGCCATGAGCATCACTTTAATCTGCCGATGCACCGCTGTATCTTTCTCATATCCCTTTGAGTGGCCGAACTTTTGAATGCGGTCTCCGAGAGCTGGAAGCCCTCCGTGTCCTTTCGCTGCGCGCACCGCACCACCCTCGTCCTCCGCAGTCCAAGAACGGCGAAATTAACGACATGGCCACGTGACTCTCCCTCTCTCCCTCGTCCCGTTTGAGGGGTTGAAGGGGAACGAGGTCAGTCGGTGCACGCGAGTCGACCAATGTCGGTTTCCAGGCTTTTCGGAGCGCCTTGAAATATAGAGCTACATTGGCTGCGGTTAATTTTACGAGAATCCATAAATTTTGTTTTTCGTCTGCATGTCTCAAAAATATTATCATATCTCAGGGTATATTATAAACGGGATTAAATCTGGAGAGGGTAAATTTAAAACTTACAATTAAGTATAGTTGAGATAACGATCACCAAATTTGATTTTTCAATAACTTTGCAGAAATAGCCTGTTAAGTAGTATTCATTTAGATTTAATAAAAAAAAAAAAGGATGTAAACTACAAGATAAAGTTTAAGTATGTTTTTATTTTATTCATTATATCCACGAATGAAAAAAGCAATATTGGAATGTCATTTACAAAAGACATTGTAATCAATTTTCTTCAAATTATTTAAGTATAATTGTATACGTCCGAATGTAATTAAAAGTAGTATCTTTTGATTTCATATGAGAAATATTTTTAGGAATTATTTTAATACGCCAATATTTAATATATATATGAATGTAACGTTATTGATTAAAATATTAATGTATACGAGTTGTGAGAAGGAAACATGTATAATAGTTGTTTCCAAACGCGACAGCACTTCTGGTAGAAATCTGTCGATAGTCATCAAAGCGTCGCCGTCAACGGATCCGCCGCGCTCGACAAAAGACGTCTTTTCCACGGTGTTCCGCGAATTTTTTGGCGCATGGTTTTGTTTGATATAGCAGAAACTTTGTCGAAACTTACGAGCGTGCTGCGTTGCGTACAATACAAACGAGGAGCTTCCGCGCTTCTTCAACAGCATCTCGAAAGAACTCAGAAGAGAGCGCAGAACTAAAGTAAGGAAAGCAACGGCCATATAGTCGGTCGTATTTTTGGCGTTCGCGGAGTTTCAGAGCGGAGAATTTATCGGGGCACACGGCAATGCACCCCATTGTTGGTTCACGGATTTATTCACGAAGCTCGTTAAATGTTTTCAACGCAAATTCTACTCGAATTTTTTAACTATCGACTATAGATGTGTTTTGTTCTTTTTCAAATATTGTGCAAAAAAAAATTTATTATTAATTATAAATGTGCAAAAACATTAGTCTTAAATTAAAATATATATTTTTATGTATATAAGCAAAAAATATTATAATCTTACAAAGAAGATTTTGATCTTAAATTCAGTGAAGAAGTAATACTTGCATCAACAAATTCAATAAATTCAAGACTAAAATCTTTTAAGAAAACTATAACACTTTTGCTTATACAGGGTGTCCCAAAACCCGCAGATTTCCTTTTAATTGCGAATTCTTTAGAATTCTTATATATACAATACAAATTAAATTAAATTTTAAAAAGAGTTCAAAATCTGTAAATCTATCAATTTATATATTTTGAATTCTTTTTATAATGTTTTATTAATATAAAGATAAAAAATGTATGCCGATAATTTAATATGAAGGCATTGAGATTAAACAGATTAATTTGACATGTTTCAGTCTTACTGTATTAACATATTCAATTCTTTTTATGTTAAAAATGGTTTATCTATCGATATTACAAAAATATTTACCATATGAGGTGAACATGAATTCATTTTGACAGTTGACACATATCGTAATATCTTATAATTGTATTGAAATTTTTTTTTATGTTCCGATATTAGTTATTTAATGTACAAATAGGTTTCGTATAAAAAAAAAAATAATTTCTTAGCAAAAATATTATTGCATATTTGTATGATAATCTCGGCGTTATTAAGAGGGTCGATCCTCGTAGCACCTCTATCATTTGTCATATCATCGTGCTTGAGCGCGCGAAATGTCAGCTCTGTGATTAGCCAACTTTAATCGCTATTAATTCAAAAACTATTATAGTCTCGACATTTTCGTATTAAAATTTTCGTTTTAGAATATTCTAAAGAATCCGCACTTAAAAGGAAATTCGCGGGTTTTGGGACATCCTGTATATGAGAATATCCCTATCTTGATTTAAGATATTTTTTTTCTGTGCGCATGCATATATTCTCAGACACATACTGCATCAAGAAACAAACATCAAAACGGATTTTTAACTGCGTATTTGTGAAAGGTTAAATCCTATCCGAAAAACTTTTACGTTTTCAACGGTATTCGAAATATTGAATACGAAAAATAACGATGATTCCCATCAACGGGAGATTTCATGAAATCGCGCCTTTTGATCGTTAAAATCACTATTTCTACTTCGTTTTCTTACGGAAAAAAAAGAGCAACCAGTTCCCTTGCTTTTAAAAGAGTTCACGAGCGTTCCGTAATACTTGAATATTTTTCTCGCGTCCTTCGTATCTTTACGAGGGTCTTTTCGCCTCGTACAAAATTCTTCACCCTGTTTCGAGACGCGAGTAAACCGCTGAGGGAATGAAACGGAGCTTGTAATCTACGAGCTACAATGCTCGAGATCTCTTGTCCTGATCTGCTCCCTCTGTCGCCAAGATCGCCTTTTCTCACCTGCCAAAAGAGAAAGAGAGAGCAAGAGCGAGATAAAAAAAGAAGAAGAGGATCGATTGGGTGATCTTCCGACATGCCTCGAGTTTGCTTTATTACCTGTCGATTATACACGCGGCCACCCTCTCAAGCGTTCTTGTCGTTCTGGGCCCATTGTCGGGTCTCGCCGCCTGGGACTTGTCGCAGTCGATCTTTCTGTGTTTCTGCTCGCCTCTCCGGTGCTATACCTGTGAAGGATCTAGAAAAGCCCAAGACGGCAAACAATGCTGGCGGGATCAGTACATGCCAACTATCCACAAATCTTCGTGAAAGATGGATTTAGAAAGAGATAGGAAATATGTGGGCGCCAACTAGACTTAGTATCGAGCAAAAGCATATAGACAATTAACTATGAATATAAATATTTGTCAATTAAAAATCTATTTATATTCGCTCTGAATAAATAGGCATTAAGTATGTTAAATAAATCGAATAGTGAATGGTGAAAGGGGAGAAAGAGGGGGGAGAGAGAGAGAGAGAGAGAGAGAGAAGTGAGAGTTTTTAACAAACTTTTAACTTATAATAAGCAACAAAATTATAATACAATCCTAAGTTTTTCAAATAATAAAAATTGTATACAAAAATACAATCTTTAATATTTTATGTAAGAAAGATTTAGTTTGCCTTCATTTCGAGTAAAAACAGGCAGAATTAACACTTATAATTCAGATAAACCTGTATGTTATGGTTGCACAGAGTCGATATCAGACTAACATTGTAGATTGAGATTAGAATCTGATCCGATAATCAAGATAAAGATAAAGAAGAGATTTGCTCTTTTCGCTCTGGTTAGTCAAATTACATGCAATCTCAATCTTCGATATGTAGTCTGTTGCGGACTATGTATAAGCATTGAAAAATTAACCAATCGCGTGTTTAGTATGAAGGACGCGCAACAATATGGCATCCTTTTACATCGTGATTGATCTGTTTCTCATATGCATATGCTGCTATATAAGTTTGTTTGGATACGTTTTAGCCTTTAAAATTACAAATATTCAAAATTGAAAATGAATATATGATTAAAAAATATTTAGATTTTCTATTCAGAATTTTTTACTCGGTATTTTTATATCAAGTTAGAAAAACATTAAATGTTTGATACCATCGAATGGCGACGTCTAGCGCCAATACATCAACGGATTAATAAAAAAAAGATTATTAAAATATTTACAAGTATCGTAAATAAACAAATGAAATGAGAAATAGGTGGAAGGTATCCGTGGCATTCCCACTTTAAAAACTACATCAAATATTTATAAACTAAATTACACACTGAAATAAGCGGATTGTCAGACGATAAAAATTTGATTTTTTGACAGCGCATTATATAGTAACTTCAAAATCTCCCTCTCTCTCTTTTAATATCGTTAATTCTTCCGTGATAAATTTCTCAGAATAAGAGCTAATGTTTTATATAGAACTATTTTGCACACAACGCTTTCTCGTAATTAGCAGACTACACCGCCGGTACAGGCTTAGGACTTTAATATTTCTGTACGTGAAAACCGGTGTTAGTTCTAGAATTCGCGATTCCGAGGCAGGCAGCATACTATATAAAGGAAAGGAGGCGATGAATATAACAAGCTAGGTAATACACGCTTGCAGGCTACATTTCTGGTGTATTTACAAAATAAAGCGCATTTAGATATATACGTCTCCGTGCAATAGACTTATTATATTAGTTTGCTCTTCGGCAAAACAAGTATTCGGCAGAACAGATTTTCACGAGATAACTGATATATTTATGATAATAATAAGATCAATAATAAAATTCGCGGAAAGACCAATTTTACTGAAGTATCTGAAAGTTTAGTTGGATACAGATCTGAAAATATATTTGTTGGATTATCAGAATAATTAAGTAAGACGCTCAAGTACGATGTGCAATGCTGCCAAAAGTTTTAGACATTCTGACAATCATCTTGAGCGTCGTAATTATTCTGACGAATTGGTTTCAAATCTGTGTCTAGCTAAATTCTTAGATGCTTCACAAAACCGTTACTTTCACGTTTTTTTTTTGTAATTTGTGTTGTGAAAGAGGAATTATTCTAAAAGTGGAGAAATTTTAATAATATATAAGTATCGTTTAATTATTTGAACTGGTAATTTGCGCTTTGTACATAATACATCGTTATTTATGAAATTTTGTAAAATTACATAAATATTCTAAAAAATATTTGTAATAAAATAAAAGGTTTAAAATAATATGAATAAAAATAAAATATATGATTAATTCAACAATTCTTATTAATTAAATTTAAAAAGCTTGGCTTATATTTCTCCAAAAAAAATTTTTTCTTTACGAATTTATAATCAAAAGCGTGAATTTTTGTAAAGCGTGGACTTTCGACGTTAATAAAAAGCATAAATTCATATACATTTGGAAGATCAGAACTTTTTGATAGGAAAGCGTGCGAAAAAAAGTACGGAACGTTTTGCCGCGTGAAAAAGCAGAGAAAGAATCTGATACTGGAATAAAGAAGAATATACTAATGAGTTTTCATCGCAGAACGAAAGAAAAATAGTCGAAAATAAAAATGTCTTCATATTAATTTATCTATTTTGTAGTATGTTTCAGATATAATAAATTGTGTTTTTACGAAAACTGTTTTTATGTCATATACAGAGTATACTTTACTAATTTTTTGCGTGATATTGATTGCTCGAATAATTTCGTTACATTTGGTTTGCAATGTGTTTTATATTGTCTATACTGTTGTATATTATAATAAAATCAATCAATAAATTAATAAGTTGATAATAAAATGTTAATTATTGCTATTACTGCAGACTGTTTAAAAAACGAGATAAAAAATAAAAAAATGAAATAATCGATTAATTCTTATTTAGAATCTTATTTAGAAATAATTAAATTAAATTAATTATTAAATTAAATAATTAAAATATAAATTATATCCTAAAAAGAGTGAAACCACGATCGTGACTTTAGCGAATCAAAAAACTGGACCACCTGGTTTTTTTGCGTAAATTAAATTAATTCAATTTTTCTTCTTTATTAAAATCACGCACATGTTCACAAAGCGAATTGTTCTTCTATGTGCAGGATATAAAAATTTGGGAAAGGCAATAATAACAAATTAAATTATAAGTTTTTTTTCCGTCAAAGCATGGCAATGGTTTTATTATTCAAACGTTAGATTTAATACCCATACATCAAAATGAATATGAAGTACAAGCAACAGAATATTCGGCATAAATTTATTTTGCAGTACGTTAAACATTTCGCAGTGACAAATTAACTGGCACGCAGTAGTCGGCGTTCTCTTTTTTTCGCAGCTTACAACATGTATTATACGCGTTAAGTTTGCTCTTATTATAACGCCGAGAATAGGCAGCATGCATCGTTACATTAAACCACGATCGCGATTCAAAATACCGGCAGACGTAATCACTCTCCGGGCAATTAACGACTAATAGTTTGCGCAAATAATTAATTTCCAAGAAAGCATACCGAGATTATAGTTATTTATTGAAGTAGATATTTCGCGTAATTTATTTTCAGTTGAATTCAGGGGGTCAAATTGAGGCAACAGAAATTATTATTTTACGCTATTGCAGAAAAAAGTTATTATTTTCTTAACAATCCAAATGTATCTCTCGTCGTCCTTTTAAACTTTTCATTATTGCAAACGTTTCGAATAAATTTACTCTCTAGATTTTGTGTTAAAAAGACGTTGATCAGTGAAGTGTTGAAATCTGCACCTCAAGTTTGTCTCTGATTGATATAATTGAACCATCGCACAGTGGGCCAGGGAGCTCAAAAAGGTGACTAAAATTCATATCGTTAGACTTTTCTGAAATTGGTATTTAAAGGTTTTCGATGTCATTAATAACGAATCTGACACCAAGAAATTCAAAATTAAAAATGACTCATTCACGCGCCTGCAGATACTTCGAGCATGTTTTGTGATCATGTGCGAGCCTTATATAAATTCCTTTATAAAATCAGAAAAGAAGATGAATAATGGAATTTGAAGAATTCTTCTCTCAATAGAAAAACACAGCTCAAATCAGTACGTACACGCGCACAATCGTGAAGTCATAATCAATCCGAGCGATTGGAACTTAATTGCGTTTACGCGTGGAAATTACAGTATTCGCAAAATATCGCATAATAGGCTTAAAGTAGACATTACAATGAAGATTCTAACACCTTTAATTTTTTATTAGAAGGTGAAACTTCGGGAAACTGGGAAACGACAACTACAAAATCGAAAAGAATAAAAATGTTGTCACAATACTCAAGTTAAGTTAATCCCGCATATCGTTGTTACTTTTTTAAATTCAAATATTATAGTAATATTGATATTACATGGAAGAAAAACTTCACAAATTATAAGCTCAATTTCTTAAAAATTATAATTATGTTAGGACTCAAATAACATTTCTATTTTTATAATGCTTCTATAGGAACAAATATCCAACCACTTGCAAAAAAATTTCTCCACAGCTACTTTGACTCATCTATTTTAAGATACCGTGATAATAAAGTGCGAATTTGTTGATTTTTGGCTACTTTTTCGAGCTCCCTGGTCCACTGTACATCGATATAATTACCAAAGATATTTTTTTTTAAAAAGGAAGTTAATGAAAACTCCAGACAGCGACCTTATTTCAAATATACGCTACGAATTCACGTATAAACAGATAAAAATTATAAACTCAGAATTTACAAAATCGACATGCTACAATTTTTAAATCATCAAATCTGCATGGACTTTTTAACCATATTTGCATAGGACATAGTTTATTTTAATAACAAAAATGTTATGTACATAGTTTTCAGTTTAAATAAGATAATATATTTATTGAAATTTGCATTTGCAGTGTTATTAAAAACGTTACTCGTTTAAAGTGATGTAATATATTTATTGGGATTTGTATTTGCGATTGAAGCAAACTTAGTTAACGTCGAAAAGTTCCGCTTTAATATTGTTAAATTGAATGTTATGATTATATTCTAACATCTCTTGATTGCTCGTTATTGGTCTCTATCCTGTTTCGTTTTTAATTATTTCTAAATGCGAGTCAACATGCATCAATTTTCGCTTTAAATTTACCATAAACTGATCGTTTATGGATTAAGTTTGCAAATAATACAATAGATCGTCGAATCGCGTAAATTATACTGCTGCAATTCTAAGTAAATTCTAAATAAATTTCTAAATAAATGTATGAATAAATAACAGATCGTAGCTTACAAAACAATCGTAAGAAGTTGAGTTATAGTTTTATGTAAACTGCAATTCTGTATCAGCATTTGTATCATTTATCGTTAAATAATATATAATATATAATATACATATATAATTATATACGTGACTATAATTGCATTGAGGTGAGTATTGAGCTGTCATTCTAGCATTGCGCGCAAGAAAGATTATTATATTATTTCAAATGTGAAATATTCCGATATTGTACACATATATATATATATATATATATATATATATATGATATATATATATATGTATATATATATATGTACGTATGTATTACATGCTTCCTTATTATACGCATGCAGTTTCTAAAATGCCAATTGTTGGATAATTGTTTACGGCGTAGCGTAAACAATTATAGTATGAGGGCCAGAAATCACAAGATACGAATATTTTGAGCACTTCAATGTAACTTTACTTTCGATAAAAGAAAAATATACAGAGTAAAGCGAAACGTGCAGCACGAGAGCATGAGAGCGAACGAACGATCTAGAATATAGAGAGGAAAAACAAAAAGCGATAATACAGATCTGCTGCCATCTCTTAGTGATTTATATGTAATAATTAAAGCACAACGATTCTTTCCTCTAATATCAATAATAAATAATATATGTTTTTATATTAACTGTTGTATTCTTCATATATTAAAAGTTCAATGTAAAATATATCAATGTTTTGATTTATATTGTATATAATAATAATAACATTGAAAATATTTGTTTTCAAATTTATGAACTACAACTTTACAGGCAGTTTCTCTGGTAGTCGCAAGATTTACGAGAAGTCTTACAATTAGTTATTTACAAATGATCGTAAGGCAAGGGGAAGGGCAAATAGATATAATTACTTTAAATTTATCCTCTTTTCCGTGTCTATTTTACCACTACTCGTTAATAGAAAGATATATAGTTCTCAAGCATCTAATCATCTTCTGAAAAAGCAGTAAAATCAAAAGCCAAATATAGCTAGCAAAAAAGTTTAAAATTTTGCATTTGTGAAAATCAGGTAAAACCTGGATTATTTTTTGATATTTAAAGTTATATTTTCTTAATTGCTGAATCGTTGAATGAGATCTAATCTATTTTATACGATATTCCATACGATATCTTTTTCCTCTATTTTAATATAATTCCTATGCTTGTATATTAGTTTTATTTCTCTTAGTAAAATTTTAAAGGA
>NW_012026850.1:194673-217250 GCF_000956235.1 Wasmannia auropunctata | reverse complement strand
TTGTGTACCATTTCACATTCTACAACTTTTGGGTCTGAAACATTTTTCTCAAAATTGCTTTAGCCTAAAAGCTATTCACATGCAAAGATCCGTTTTGAGAAACACGGTATAAAATGATAACTTTGAGGCTTCATAACTTGCCAACAAAGAGTATGCTCCATTTGAAAGTTTCAGAAAATTAGTGTCTCATGGTTTACTATCATTTATCACCAAAATAAACTCCGGAATCGAGGGCGAGAATACAGGGCATTTTTGGCCTGTTTTTAGGATCACTCCTTTCAAAATGTGATTTTCCAATTTCTCTTGTGGATTGAATTTCATGCACAGCAATTTTCTCTTCAGAAGGATTTAATTGGTGACACTTTCAAAAGTCTGCTACAGTATATTCCATGCATTATATGCAGATGTCTTTCTATTTATATTCTACTTTACTTTACTATACTTTCTAAGAATATTCAAGATGTGATTCTGCGATTTTTTGAATGATAAGACTTTTATTTTTTTGCAGATTTTAGAGCTGCTTCCTTATATTTTTCTTTTTGCGTTTTTACTCTAGTTGAATCATCTTCAGAAATTTAATATAAAGCAAGAATATTCTGTAAAGGCGTTTCAACAAAACGCAGCAGATTCTTCTCATCCAATATAATGCTTTTAGTCTAAATTTCCAGTTACTAATTGGTTCCATCAAAGAGCGGAACATGGTATCGAGTATCTTCATCGATAATTTCCTTTTTTTTTTTTTTTTTTTTTTCGAAAGATTACAGATTAATTCCAAAATCTTAATTCCAAACAGAGTGAACTGGGCTCATAACCTGTTAACTTTCAGTAACTCGAGCTGAACTCAGATCAGATATATTATTTGATAGACTGAGATCGATCCCCACATTCCGGGATGTTTCCGAAACTTTTTATTCACTAGCAAAAAGAAGAATAATCAATATTCTTATGAAAATTCTGGTTTATTTGACATTACGTATACAAAGGATAATCCGATAAAGAAAAGCGAGAGCTAACGTCTAAACTTGAAAAGGCGCAAGGCAGTTCTGCCAATTTACAAACAAAAGTAATTCTTACAATATATTCGAAATATAAAAGAGTGACAAATTGCTTGTCACAACAGATGTGATGATAGATAATAACCATCGAGACAATATTCTTTAATTAATTGCTACTAACATGTAGTTATTAAGTATCGAATATTAGGACTTAACAGTGAAATAAAATATTAAATCGTTGTTATATGCACTCATACAAAAGAAGAAAATCATGTTCATACTGTGTGTATTGTGATTTCTGAATGGTCTCACATATATGATTGTATCCAACATACTAAAATGTGCTCATTTATGCAAAATTATTGCACTCATAAAAAATATAATTTCTTTAAATGTTGTGTGTGTGCGTGTGTGTCAGTGATTGAGTTTTCGTGTATGTGGTGCGTAAGTGCGCGCGCGCGCACCATTTCCATAAAAAGTATGCGGGGTCCTTTGTGTGCGGAGGCCTTTTTTAAGATCGCTGCGTTATCATTCATAGACTGATGAGCTTTAGCAACTATAGGTAAATCACTTCGAATGTCGTCTCATTATCCCACGCAATATGATCGCGACTAGTACCACGAGATCGCTCGCTACGGGACTCAGTCCGCGGGGACCATGCAAAATGTTGCGTAACATCGTCGTACTCTAGTGATTAATATTCGCGCGGTCGCGAGTGATTTTCGCGGGTGTACTGTGTTACGAAGAAACAGCAGAAGTGAAACACGAGGGAAGGAAAATACTCGGAGTAGCATCGGTCAATAACAGAGCAACTTAGGATTAAATAGTCTATTATCTATCTGCTTATTACTCGCGGTATTAATTGTTTGTAATTATTTCATGTAAGCATAATAATTATTTGCGGTTTTGTAAATTATTTTGGACGCTACTGTAATTTGGGTACAAATTTGTGTTTTATAAATCAACATTGATTGCCGTTACAACTGCACAGCTACGCATTATATCAGTAATTTAGAATACTTTTTAATTTAAACTGAAGTAATGAATCACTATTGTAAAAATATTAAATCTACAGGAATATTAAATATAATATTTTACAGATCCATTGCTTTAAAATAGATAAAATAGACTTAACGTGGATCATTTTTTATATTTAATTCCGGATTCAATACCGATTTATTGTGTAGACAAGGACGCATGCTACTTATAGATTTCAGTATTGAAGTATATTACAACTGATTAATTGATTTATCAAATAAATAATAAAAGATAATGAAAAAAATAAATAAATAAAATAAAATTATAAAGAATAAGATAATATTTTTAACTTTATTGTATAACAATTTTATTAATTTAGAAAAAATTGCCAATGTTAAGTGTTTATTTATTTTCTTTTCTTAAGTACCTTTTTAATATATACTATATGTATATACAGTGAACACGTATATAAACATATGTATATATACATATATATGTACATATTATTTTAAATCTTACTATATATTCTTCCAAGATAAAATATTAAATTAAATATTAAATATTGTAACTGTAAATAGAAGAAAATATTTAAAGTGTTTAATTAAGTCATTAATAATAAACATACTATGCAGTGATTATTGATCGTATTTATCCTTATAATGTATTGGTTTATTTCTAATCTTTGATAATCTATTTGTTCGTTCATCGATAATTCGATCATTGATTTTATAGTATTTATATTACGTTTGGAAAAAAAGACACAAAATCAGTTGAGTAATAAAAATCAATATTACTTGGTAACATTGATAAATTATAAAAATTGATAAATCAATATGAATATAATTACAATTATGAGTTTGAACGCGGAAACTTTACGCGATGTCATCGACCAATTTTAATCGTTTATTTAAAAATTATAAGCAACTTAATTAGACATAGTCATGTTAAAATTTTTAACTTGAATTAATCTTTGATACGCTTTAATTTAAATCAATCTTTGATCAAATATGAATCACTGTTAAAGTATAAGCTAGAACGAGTGTGTCATTATAAAATTGTTTGCTTTGATTAGCGTAGAAAGAATAAACGATAATATACACGAAAAGAACAATTTGTTGTTTCTAACAAAATTATTTTTAAATCCAGCAAAATTATTCTTTCCGTGTAAAGATTATCATGTAATTCACTTTAAACATACTTTTACTTTTCGTTAAACTTTATGTATTACATAACAGTATCTTACTCCTGAAAAAGTTGGACATTTTTCAAATACCTTTAAGTACTTTTACATTTTTTAAATGCCTTTAAACGCGCGCTACATATACATTACCAGTGAATTTAAATTATCGTTAAACAAGCTGTTATAGAAATGGAATTATTTAAATTTCGTGGCATCAATTCGCATTCGCGGACGTTCTCTGCCTCTAAGGTCTCATAGCACGTGAATATTAATGCGCTCTGAAAACGAAACCCTTCGCGCACTTCGGAACGTGCAACGCGCGAAGGTCGATTATAATGACACGTTTTAAATGGTCACCCGGACGAGACCGCAAACGGCGCGCGGCACGGGCGGGCTAGGCGCGCGCGGAGAAGAGGAGAACGTATGGCAAGCCGCACGGAAGTGTTTATGATCTATGGGCGGAGTGCCTGGGATTATGTACGAGGGAAGATTGTGCAAAGTGGATTAGTGGGATATTAGCGGCGGTCAAGCGTGCTGGCGCTTTCAAGATAAATACTTCGGCACGATATAGGCCCCCGTGTCGTGTTACAAAGCGCCCGGGAATCGTTAGCCGCGTCTGCGCGTCGCGTGATTGAGTCCCGCGGTAGTTTCTCAGCTTTTCAGACAGGCTGCGGGGGGGGGGGGGAGAGGGAGAGAGGGTGTGCGTGGCCGCGCGAGTGAAACCGCTTTTAGACTCCTATTAGAAGCTGAACACGGGGTGGCATTCCTTAACACCTCGTTAATATCGGACCTGTCGTTTTAAGAATTTATATCTGCGATCGACGGCGAGATTAAATCTACCTTGCTCGGCTGCGCGCGATTCCAAGTGGCGCGTAAGTTGTGTTGCATCTCGTTACACATACATCGTCTCGAACGCAGAAGTAGATAAATATTCTTTCAGATGTGCATTTTTATTTCGCTTTCTTTAACGCGCACACTTTTGCTCGCTTCTCCATGTCCCTCACACGTGTTTCCTTTCGCTGATTCATAACGCCTTCATCTCTGCCGCATTGTGTTCTTTTCCTCCGGTCGGATTTCTCTTGCACAGCAAAATCATATTTTTAACACAAAATAATGCGTGCATATGTATGCCGACAAGAGTTTATGTTTTATGTATTTAAAAGTCAGCAGTGAGCAATATGCTTATTTAGAATAATGAAAAGTGACGTGCGCGAGATGTAGTTCTATTCTACACGAATTGGACATTTAACAGACATTTTCAACTGTGATTTATTTTAAATATAAATTTTTGTTTCCTTGTTCTTTTACTACTATACATCCATGTATTATCTCATTTTTATTCTGTTAAAACGTAACAAAATTAAATTATAAACAAGATTAAACAATTTAATTAATATGGTTGCTTAAACTAAAATTAAACAAATAAACTAATAATAAGTAAACCAGAAATTTAAACAAAATATGTGTTACGATTTGAAAGTTTAATTGAAATCTTGTTATCTCTTAATAATTACAATTTATAAAATGATTGATATCTATTATTAAAAAACGAAATAAATTGACTGCTAATTGTAAGTAGACCGCTATACTGTGATTGATAGGTAATAAATGTAATAACAACAATTGTATTTTACTTAAATCACGAAAACTTATATTTTTCTTGACAAAACAATGGCACATTTACTCGACAAAAGTGCTAAATAAATTTTAACTCCTGCTATTAAATTAGTTTTATCAAAACAAGAAGGTGCGAAGATTAGAATAATTGAAATAAATCCAACAAATTGCTCACAAATGAACGAGAATTAATGCATCTCGCGTTGTTGATCGTGAAAATTATGCAATCTAATGACGCGATAATTTTCACTTAAAATAAAGTTTGATTGTTCGAACGGTAACGCGGATAGCGAAGCGAACTATCGCGTACATTTACGTGTAAAATTTTAATATTCTCGTGCAACCTCGGGTTGCAATGAGAAAGAAAACTGCAAGTGTGCGAACGTGAAAGTTTGCTCGCGATCGTAAAACCGGCGGTGCAACTACGTGCGGATTCGTGGATTTTTAAACTCGCTTGCTGCGGCGTGTAACAATGCCATAATCGCCACAGTTACGCCGCAGTGTTGGTCGTCGCGGATGTATTCACGATTTCGCTTTACTCTATAAGGGACTCGCACGCTGCTAGTCGACCTTCTCTCAGTCTCCGAGTCTCCGTCAAATAACTCGTGTCTCATTGTGCTCGTTCCCTAACGAGTGGTAAATTGGCGCTGCACGTGGAGGTGCGAACAAGAGTCGAGTTCATACGACCCCCGGTCGCCAGTTAGTAAATAATACGTAATTACAAGGCGCGAGATGAAATATTAGTCGGCTCTAGTCCGGCTGCTGCGGGATCAATATTGTTTCAGACTTCACCGTTCCGAAAAGATTAATGCACACCGGTTACATCACGGTGCTTTCATGATGATATATCGATCGTTCTTAATCGTAATATTCAATGTACAAACATACATAGAATTGAATAAATTAATGTAACGTAATTACAAGATCGTATTTAATAATAACGACACGTGAAAAATTATTACAGACAACAGATTACTGTCAATATATTTTCGCGTCAGATGGAAAAATTGAATTACCCGCGTATTGTTAGAATGTTAGTGACAAGTTTTAAACCTATCATAAAATTGACATTTGCAACGAAGAATGCACTTCTGAATCTATTTATCCATTCCGTTGTCGGAGTCTGAAATAGCTTGTAACCATAGCATGTGGTGCCCTAAAATTGGCTACTAACTTTAAAAACTTTGATGTCAATAATATGTCAAATTAATGAACACCTTTATAAATGTGGAATTTAAATTGGCATTTCTGATATAGAAATGTAAAGGGCATTACTTTTTATTCATTTTTACCCTTTTGTTTCCAAGATTTCTTTTAGCTATAAAAAAAGAACTCGTATAAGCGACTTTCAGATCACTTGTCGAAATGACAATTACAGCGACGATATAATGTTGTTGGTCAAAGTAAGTACGATAAAAGTTCGTGAACTAACTTGTTCTTAAAAGACAGCAAACTCGGCTTGCTCATGGGAAATCTGAACGGGCGTACTGGTATGCAGCCCAGGATCACTTACAAGTATACGGAAACGTTACACGGATACCCCCGTGCGAGTGGTCGGTATGAGAGTTCGGTAACGGTTGCGAGAATTTCCGAGAGTCTCGCCGGATTATCGAGCTAGCTGCGCCCGTTCTCCAGCGCGCATTTGATCCCAAATGTACCCGCGGCCGCATCCATTGGCCGCATCTAGGACCTTCTGATTAAATCATTACGTAACTTGAATATAATTTTCGCGGAGAATTACTTCGGTCGTTGAGTGTCGTAATAGATGATTCTCGCTGCGGGAATAATCGATGCCGACAAATCTGAATTATAACGTCATCATACATTATACCGTTCAAAAATTTGAGTGCACTACTTTCTTTACAAGATTTAAATAGCGGTGTGCCGAATACTTCCAAAGAAAAACAACGTATGTGAAACTTAACTGTTTCAATACACTATATTGAACACACTATTATTTGTTTCTAATCGTATTTCCAAGAAGAAATATTTCATTTGAAGAATTTTATCGAGTGAACGTGCTATACCATTGTTCTATTGTACCAAGAAAGAAGGAAAAAGTTTTCGTGATTTGAGTGAAATATAATATATTGTTATCGTCATATCTATTACTTGTTTATCAATCACAATCTGGCATTCTGCAGAAAAGATTGATTCTTTTACTTTTATGTTTTACAATGTGGCTAAAAATATTCAGTAATAATTAGCATTAAAAATTAATAAGTAGAATATCTAGAATTTGTATATACATATATAATGTATAACAGTAATTAAAAATAAGACGTGGACGTTTTAATTAATCGAAAATATAATTAAAATTTAGATACCAACGATTAATTTTAGTAGTCATGAATTAAAATTATTATAAATTATAATTTTAGATTAATTCGAGCTTTATAATTAATTTTCTTTTTAATACATTTCTTTACAAATTTTCTGTTTTCAAATTTTTAATAATAGTGCATATTTTCTCATTATACGTTTGACCGTGTGTTGTAAACTACTGTGTACGTATTTATAATTTTAATGTCAAGAACATTAGATATATGTATATATTTTTATTCTCCTGTAAAATTACTGATAAATCGAAAAAGAATACAGTAAATGTTTATTATAGAATTTCTACAAAAAGATTTCATGCTATGATGGCAAATATAATACTTGTATCACTTGGAATCACGTGATGTTATAATATTTAATATTTTCTAATTTATAAATTTGTCCCTGAAGAAGATAATAAATTTTCGATAAGTTGCATTCTACAAAACTATTTATCTTATACACGCTACAAGAAAAAACGACAGTTAAATATTTCACTATTTCTTGAAATTATACTCTATTAATATCTCCGTTAAAATCTATTGGTAATAGCATCACGAATATATGTATTTGCCCTATTTAACTTGTGAATTTGCCATAAATATTATACTCGTCTCATAACAAATTCGAATAAAATTTTTAAAATTTATTATTCTTTATGGTATAAAAGAAATGAGGTATCGTTTACGCATCTTAAACAGTAATGCGATTTGCCGATATCGTGAAACATCAATGTACATACATACAACATATCGACAGACTTATTGGCTCCAACTTCCCTCCGCTTCGAGTCTGAATACCCCCTCCGAGATGTTCGCAGTGGAACGCGTTTAGAACACGAATCGAGGTTTATTGGACGAATCTCGCGCACATTTGCGATAAAAGACGCGCCCATTACCGTGCTCGTCCTCGAGGCAGTGACCGGCCCATTTCAGGCCCGATCAGTCTTCGGTCGATCGGGCGGCGTCGAGCCGCGCACGGTTAATGGGCTAAAAGAGACGCTCCGCGTTCTGGCTCTTGCACTTTATAGATTGCCCTCTCTCGGAGCCACGTTAAGCCGTTAAGTCCCGGGTGCTGTACAGAAAATGTTTTAAGAACTTAAGGGCTGTGGCCGCGGCCTAAAAGGAATTATGGCCGCGAGCCGAGAGAGCGTGACCACGCGCGCGAGGACGCTTTAAGCGTGGAAGCGCCCGCGCTTATCTCGGTAACGACCGTGCTCTCAGGTTTTTACGGATTCCCTCCCTGCCTCCCGTTGCCGTTGCCGATCGGCCGATTGGCAGTTGATGCGCGCGTGCTGTCGTTGCCCGGCCAGAACGATTGGGGGTGGGGGGAAGGGAATTCGAGGATTACGAGGCTCGGCGCGTACATGTACCTATATACGCGCCGTCGGTCGAGCGATCGGACAAGGTGGCGGCGACGTCACGATGTCGTTCGGCTCGCTCCGAGATGTCAAATACCATCCGCTCCTCGTAAATTCTTCAGCGATGTCGCCGCGACGTGGGGATATCCGAGGGGCGAGGGGGGGAGGGATGATATTTCGATCTCTTCGCATGTCGGACTCGCCTGTGGATATGGATATGTAAATGCAACGAGCGTGCGCTGCGACGAGCGTAAAAAAAAGGTACTTCACCTGATGGCCGACGTTAGTTTCGCGTTTTACGATTTCCCGGCGCTCGCCGATTCCGCGCCGGGGAGCATCGCGATCCCTCTCGCGAATGCATCGCTGTGGCGTCGTAGATAATTTTTACATCCCCCCTTCCCACCGCTTCTCCCCGTTATGTCGTCTCTCGGTAACTCTCGGAAGTCCATTTTTAGTCCAGAAGCAAAATTATCTGGTTATTTACAAGGCATTAATGATAAATAAACGTCTATCGCCTGGGGCATAAGCGCGAGCTAATGCGACTGGGGACTGAGGCGAGTCTATCGAAACGACAAATTACAGAGGCACGACGTTGATGACGGTGCCGTAGTGGCGGTATTCCGGTTGCGCGCCTTGTTTTACGAATTTCTCCCCCGGCCAATCGATATGGGCAAGACGTTTGAGAAATTGAAGACTGCCGGACCGCGTACGTCCAGTTGCTAGTCGGGATAATAGTTGTGCCAGGGCGCCTTTCATCATCCTGAGGCGGTAATGGACCGATACTATCGGGGGGATCCACGGGTACTCTATTTCCAATCCCACAGGCTTTCTACGTCGGCGATAATTTGGCACCTGGTACATATACATATACACCGGGAAATTCTGAGGCACAGATAGCGCATCGTCGATTATTTTCTACTGAATGTGCATGCATACGAAACATCGGCGTGCCTTAAATAGAAAAATACGAAAAAAAACACGCGCTTTTATCCGACTTTCCGATTTCTACTCTCTGCCGGCGCGGCGTGGCGGCGATGCCAAATATTTGGACGGAAAAATATGTCGACGAGAAAGACCATTTCTCTTGGAAGGTATTCGTGATTTCGCTGATAGTAAAATAGAGCTGATGGTATTGATTTTAATCAATGGTAAACATCGACCTTTCTTACATATTAAAAAATACATAGCGACTTTAAATTTCTACTTTAATGTAGTTACGAAAAATAATAAAACCGTGTGAGAGCGAGAGGGTAAAAATAATTGAACAATACACGTGTATGTTAAAAATTGAATATGTTCGGTAAATTTAATTTTATTTCGAAACCTTGTTTGCTATTTGTTTATCCTAAAATAATTTTAACTTGAATATTATATGCATGCACATACATACGTTTTCATTTATAAAATTTATAAAATTAACAATGCATCGCTATTTCTTTACGGTATGACCATGAATTTAGCATAACACATTCATACTCGATATTCCGGTAATCCTCTCAATATTCGGTATTCAGAAAACTATCCGTTTGATAACGGTGTACAAGGGTGCCAGGAAAGCAATTACATACTCGCTTAAGCGTCGATGAGGTATCGATTGGCAGAGATAGACGTATTTTCTCTTACGAGCTTCTTCTAATGCAATATTAATGCTCACTCATGCGTTATGTGTTCCAAGCATTTCGCTTGAATCTTACATTCCTAATTATGGAAAATTTCATAGATAGAGAAAGAACCGCAAAAAATTCACTTTTTGTGTGTTTGAATAATTTTCATGAAGGAACAAATAAAATTTTTGATACAATTATAAAATAAAAAAATTTTAATATATTCAGAATTACATTATTTGTAATACAATGAGATTATATTGTAATATTTATATAAGTAATCAATATAAAGTGTAGTACTTTTTTATATTAAAATTCTCTTTTATATTAAAAAAACCTCTTTTATATTAAAAAAACCTTTAGAATATTTATTTTAAAAAGGCAAATAAATTAACATTCTTAAATGAAGAATCAATAAACTTGATATAAGAATAGTTTGTTTCTGTTATCCTTATAATTTTCAGTTAAAATAGTTAGAATAAAATGCAGTTGCATATAATACATATACAAAATTTCGAATTTTTCATTCCATGCAAAATATGTCGTATGTTTCCACAGATCTTTTCGTTATCTATATTAGTTTATCGATGATCGATTTTGGGATGATCGGAATTGGGAATTCCATCTCACGCGGCTGGTAACGAGAATGACGAGATTAGATATCGATTACGTTCGCGTCACGCGTCATGAGGAGAAACGATTTTTCTCCGAGTCGATGAGCAATCTCGGTAGAAACGGAATGCTTCCAAGGAACGATATGGTAATTCTCTATGCTGAATATCGGTTTTTAAGATATGCTATTTTTTAGCCGAGAAAAGTATTCCATATTATTTTATAAGACCATATCAAATTACATGTTTATTTGATTATATTTATTGCAGTTTACAGCGTATGTATAGAAGAATATCTTTACTTATATGAAAAGTGGCAGTTATAAAAATATCAATCATATTCCCGATAAAAATATTTAAACTGAACTTTGAAAGGTTTTTTGAGTTAATTAAATTATGACAATCAATCTTATTAAATAAATCCAAAAATAATTTCTTAATTGACAAAAGCATTTTATCTTAAGTTTTGAAATAATAGAGAAAGTGCCAAGGAAATTCTTTTTTTAAATATTATATAATCAAATTGTATGTTTATATATCGAAGTTTATTTTGTTTTTTTGTGTCGATATCTCAACAAAAGGCTATACATATGTCTTTTTTATTATTTTCAAAAGTCCCAAAGATATGTTATAAATTTAGTATTTGGAAAACATCATGTATATTTATAATAATGGATGATTAGCGCATTTGCATAATAAAAATGCGTGATGTATCTCTTCTAATAAATAACACAGACGGAGTCCACGTGTCAAATTGACGCGGACAAAATGAAACAACAGATCGATAATCTGAAGCTCAGCGGGAAATAGATGGAGAATAGTCTCTCGACCGAACGATGCGGATGCATGTTCGCGAAACGTTTTCGATGACTTGGAAATTAACGGAAACCGTTAAAATCGACTTTTCGTTACGGGAGCTAATTTCGAGGATTCCTCGGGGTATCGACACGAGTGATAAGACAACGTGTGTACAGAACTCCGTGATGTCTCTCCCCATTTACGTTTGAATAGAATTACTTCTTAAGATGATAACACGAATTCACTTACATTAATGACGTTTTAATGATTTATGTGCAAAACATTTTGTACTTACATTGAAAAACGATCTAAATGTTTGTAAAATTTTTACATTCAATTTTTAACGTATCCAAGTGTTAATTTAATATAATGTGATTACATTAATTTGTGTTACATTAATATTTAACATTTTTTAATGTTAAAATAACACAATTTAGGAATAAGTGGATATAAGTCCAAGTGGATGTACCATATAACATAAAAGTAATATAACTTTTTAAACGCAAATTCTATAAGAAGATAAATGAAAAAGATGAATGTTAATTTAACATATTACAGGTTTTTTTATTGAAAAATTGTTCCAAATTGTATCAGAGTATTATACAGTTGAAAAATATGTGTTTAACACATTTTATGTGTCCCAAACGGTCTACTTAAAATTTTGTGTTAACTTAATACAAGATGAATAATATATTAGAAAGTAACATAAATATTAGATATAAAAATTAATATAAAAAATGTAACACTGACATAATTTATAAGCAAACTGAAATTTTTTCAGTAAAATTAACATTTATGATATGTTATGATATGTTAAATTAACGTATTTTATGTTAGATTGAACGTTTTAGAATATTTGTATATTATTACGCTTTAAATTATTTTTATGTTATTTGTTCATATATTTATAAATTGTATTATTTTGACACAAGGAATGTTGAATACCAATTGAACACAAAATATTTAAATAACATAATTACGTTGTGTTTCTAGCATAAATACAAAATGTTTTTTACCATGTACATTTTTTCAGTTAATTTTTAGATAGTGTTTGTGTTACTCTTCAACATGTTCATCTTTTTAATTAACGTTAGATAAGCGTTAAATTAACACAAAAATTTGAGTGGACCGTTTAGGACATGTAAAATGTGTTAAATTTAACATAAATTATTTCCAAATGTCTAACGGATACAATTATTTTTTAATAAATTAACTTTTAACTTTTAAAGTTAAAAATTTAAAAGTAATTAAAATCAATTCAAAAGTATTTCGAGAGGAAGGATATAAAAGTATACCAATTCGGATATTCTAATCGAGAAAACGTTTATGTCTAAGGAATACCATTCCTATCGTTGCGATGTTAACAATTTTAATTCTTGTTTCATTTATGTCGCATTTTCAAACTGTCGATCGATACGATTATTTCCTTGGCCGGTTAAAAGAAACGTCGTTTCGCTTGTTACGCGCTCGTATTGAATCGGAAAGCCATTTCTCCGGCGTGGCCTGTCGCCTGTGTTTGTGACATATATATCGAGGAGCGCGAGAAGGGGGAAGGAAGGGGGAAAGGGCGACATTCAACGCGCCGTCATTAACGCTCGCCGCGGGAGAGTGCGACGACCCGGGTCGCAATTAGTTGGCGTACCTGGCCCGTGAAACCCGGCGAGAAGAAATGCAACGCACACCGCGCAAAACGCGCGCGGCGCATCGCGCGCGATCGCGCAGTCACGTCCCTCTCGTATCGTAGGACGAATGTACGATGTAGGTATGTAGGTATGTATGCAGGTGCGGCATGCCCGTGCGCTAAAATGCCGCGGCGCCGGCCGCCGCGCGTACGCAATTATGCGGGAAACACGCGGGGGCCCATTGACGTGCCTACGCGTAGCGCTGTTTTCTCTACTTAGGAAGACCGCAATTTTCTTTTTCGTCACGGCTCTCCCGAGCCAAGAAGGCCGTAAATATCGTTTGTACGCTGCACACACACGCTCCCGCACGTTTATTTACTTAGTTATTAATGATGTTTTCTCTGCAACGAAAGAAGGTGGAAAAACGAGGGTATATATATTGGCTAATACGTGAATAAAACTCTCCCGATTGCGGTCGGTAATTAAACGGTGGAAAATTATGAAAAAATATATAACAAAATTAGCATATCTTATGGTGATGAAATAAGGAATGTGTTTTTCATTAACAGATTTATTAAAAAATAAATTAGTTTTTATAAATAATTCTTTTTTGATTCTTTAAAGTAATGTCAATGTGTGTTGAGAGAAGTATGTAATTGCGCGTATATGCAGGTTCATATATATATTTATCATGCTTTATCACAGGTAGCAAGTTGACGTTATTTGTTGTCATTTTGATGTTAAAATGATATCTAATGCCGTCAAAGTTATTATTTAAACGTCAAATTGACGACAAATGATGTTAGTTTGCTATATTTTCTCACTTATTTATATGTATGTACATATATTTACAATTTATACAGGGTGTCCTAAGAGAGAATGTCAATATTTTAAATGGGAGATGATAGTATCGTACATATTAAGAAAAAATATTTATATAAATATGTGTCATATTTCGACAGTTTCCGAGATACCTAATTTGAGTTTAACGCAAATATTACTATTGCATCTCTGTTGACTGTTGTGTTGATTGTAACATTGCATGCTTCGTCCAGTGAGAGCATAGCGGGCGTTCTGTAAGTAGGAACCTGCATGAAACAAACTTTTTGACTTTTTTTATGATATATTCTCTTGCTGGACGGAGTACAAAAATGTTGTTAAAAATGCCGCACATATTTATAAATGTCGAATAAGCTGTACCTTTACGGCTTCTGTGATGATAGTGCCACTGCTACTGTTGAAGAATACCGTCAACGTTAACCCTAGACTACCACATCTTATTTGCCATCCAAATCTACCACATTGGGTAAAATTTACCCTGCCTACCTATTTTGTTGCGTAACTTCGGTTCAAACGCATCGATGTAGAACTTTTTTTTTAAATCTATACGCCAGACAGTAAGAAAGGTGACTGAATGGATAGTAACACTCAAAGATCTCAAGGACATGAACAATTTGCTAAAATGTAAATCAGCTTTATATCTCTTCCGAAAAAGGCTGATTTTTCTTTTATATCTCAATTCTTTTCAGAGGCGAATAAAAAAAAGTAAAGCATAGTTTCTAAAAGAATATGAGTGGTATTTTCAAAAGAAAAATACCTCATGTGGCTTCACTTTAAAAAACATTTATGTGACCGAGTGAACTAGACCGATTGTCGAATTTTACGCGTGGCTGGAATGGCAGTACTAAGTGGAATGACGTAGCTTATGATGGAATTAAGGTTGTAGAGGATACTTGTAAGTTTTTTCCCCCCACATCGCGACCCCACTCCTTCAACCCTGTCGGAATGGCACGCACTTCAAAAACGATCCGGGTAAATTTTACCCAGGTGTGGTAGTCTAGGGTTAAATTCAAGCTATCTCGGAAACCGGAATAGTACACATGTATATATAAACATTTTTGCTTAAAACGATCGATACTATTATCTCCCAAAATATTGCTCTTTTCTGCTGGGGCACTCTGCTTACATTATATTCGCATAATTTATATAATTTATATATGTATGTGTGTACATATATTATATACACATTACATAGATCGGATGCCCGAGCGTACTGTAGTCATTATTATCGCGACATCGTTACATGATGTAAAAGCTTTCATCTCCGTTGGATTTGGTCTTCCGTGAATTAATTTTGAAGATTATCTTTAGAATTACATAGCATATATATATATATATATATATATATATACACAACATTACGAACGAAGGTACTACCGCACAGTGGCGCGCACAGTGGTTATTCCATACGTAATTCGATCTTGCATTGCATTCGACAGTGTAACTTGTTTAGATTCATTAGTTAAAGCAACGAAAAGTGGAACCAATTTTGCTTTTAAATTAGCTTTTAAATATAATTTCCGATTGCATATCATTTTCCAAATCGATTCATCAAATTTATTTAATGATTAACCAAAAATAATTTTATTACTTGCGGAAATTAACTGAACTTTCCTCTTTTGACGTAAAATGTATCGCAAAATGCAGAGTAGTTTAAACTAAAAATAATTTTTATTTTCTTCATGTGCAACGTTACATGAAAAAATTACACGAATGTAGGAAAATAACATGTAAGTAATGCAGATGGAAAGCAATGCACTTGAAATTAAATGCTGCATGCGTATAATCCACGTTTTCGATATATGTTATTATTTTCGTCTCTTTTTTGATATTCCGCATCATGCTACGTGTCAACGTATTCCGTTGTCGCGATAAAGGTTTGCAACTGGTAACCACGGACTGTGGCAATATTTTGCACGTCATCAGAAAACCACGGAAGCTATGTTGTGGCGAATTGTGGGCACTGTCGCACTGTCGGTTACGCGTCCGCACGATAGGGAACATGAAACTATTTCCGACCCGCAGTTAAATAATATCATCGGAAAGATGAGAGAGCTGAACGCGTTTTCAAGAGAAAACATTTTTCTTGAAATAACGCGGGAGACACAGCGTGGAATTGCGTCTGTTCATTTGCGACAATGTTGCGTAAAATCTTTGTTGGATTTCCGAACGCTGCGCGCTGTTCTTGTTTCGAGTGTAGAATAGATTTCAGTTTTCTATCTTGTAATTGAAATTTCTATCTTATTTCGTTTCAAGCTATACACAAGACAAATTCGCATATAAATTTCTTTATTCAATGACATTTTCGTTTTGATTGATCGATAACTATAGATATTATATATGTAAACTCTTTTATAAAAAGAAGAAATGTCGAAAAATATATGTATTGTATTACGAGTATTTTGAGATACACTGAGCATAAAAAATTGGAAATTTAATTAATAATATTAGATCTTTGAGAAAATCATTATATGTGTTTCACGAAAATTAAAATGTAATAAAAATGTAATTATACAAAAATAAAAAATAGAAACTACAAAAAGGATTACAGATAAAATATTGATCAACTCTTAAGATATAGCGCCGGAGAATAAACGTGTATAACGTATAAAATATTGAATCAGGTTGTGCAAAAGCATATTAATGTATCATAAAACGAAGGTTCAATCAGAAATTCCCTATAAAAATTTTATAACCCATCAACGCACTTGATGTTCTTACTATATTTCCGTCCGTGTTATATCGTGTAATCAGGTGGAAGGAGGCCGATCAATGGAGCTTGCAAGAGCTGTTCGGGAAATATTCTGAAATACTGTTTAATGTATGAGACGCGTAATTATTGAAGGAGAGGAAAAATGCCGACGTTCAGCTGACGAACGGCGTGAAAACGTCCTGTAACGCGATTGCTCGACGTTGAACGGCAAAAGAAAAAAAAATTGAAATCTATTCCGCGGAAGACAGTGGTAGAAAGTAATTAGAAAGAGCGAGCAGATTATCGCGATTAAAATCCTCCGGGTAATCTCGCGATTTAACGCGACGAGAGGTCGATTTGCATAATCCACCGTAGACAGCGAGCGAAATTCGACGTTGAGTTATTCCATCCGCCTCTGTAACAATGTAATCTTCGCGTTATTCGATCGTTTAAGAACCCCTCGCGCCAGTAATTTAGATTTAAGCCGGACTATAGCTTAGCGATTTTTGTTCCTCTTAAAGTTATTGCTTGCTTTTATTATGGCTGTTAAAGTTAGCTGAGGTTTAATTGATTTTAAATATCTTACAATTTCCGTCTTTACGAGACACAGAATTAAGTCAAGCTGAGATATTTATATATTATGTCAGCTTTATATATCTATATATATAATTTTAATAATTGACTGTGTGAAAATAATTAATTATTAAATGATTGCGGAGCAAATGTAGGATTAAAGAGAGAAAACATTTATTTAACTAAAATTAGTGACTAACAATAACTGGAAACAAGCCCAAAATTAGTGACACTTTACAATATCTATTTTGAAATACGAACGAAATTTCTCAAGCGATCACGCAATTATGGCATTAATATTATGGCATTAATTATCGTCGGTGTTTAAGTGACAGAGTATGGCTAACGCTGTCCACTTGAACGTCTCGTACTTGTAATTATTTCAGAGCAAAAACGTTCTCGTTGTAACGCGATTGAAACGATAAACAAATAATCGTTTTGTCGATATTGACCTCGGGACGGCGCTAAAAGACGTCCGGCGGTATGTCGATTTTCTCACCGCGTGACGAGCAAGCCAAGTATATAGCAAGAAATTTCCACCACCGTCGACCGCGTAGCAATATCGCGTTTTTATCCCTCGAAACAGAGATGACCAATCCGATGTACCGGAACCGGGGCCTGCGAGACCGCCCGGAGAAAGAGCGAGATTGGTTTCGACCGTGTTTGATCGGGCCAATCTCCGCGCGATCGTGCCGAAAAGATTCCCTATTCTCCATTACCTTCTTGCGCGACCAAATCTTCCTTGCACATAACCGCCGCCAATATAATTTCAATTTGTACAAATTTCTCTGATATCCTATACGATCCGAGTTTTTTCAGTTGAATAAAATCGAATACGTGCGTATATATAGATAGAAAGTTATGGCGTGTAAAGTTGCTAAATGCTGTCCAAACTCCAAACATGTTTCAACATACCGGCAATATCATTGTGTATTCAAGAACGTATATTGTATTTGCTAAAGACTGATCGTGCATGATGCCATTAAACGATAATGGACGTGGCTTATGTCGATAGTACGATTTCACCGAGAAATCGTTGCTCGTTAGTTAATTTACAAGTTTTAACTTTAATTCTGACTGTTATGTCATCTGTACAGGTACACCCAGGGGTAGCGCGTAAATTTCCGCGTAAGTCCCGTCATTTGTCGGTAACGCCGGTCTTATTTATTCGATTAAGAATGTTACTATACAATAATTAATATTTGAGAAATTAGTGAAGTAATATAAATTATATTAAAATAAGAATATTTAGAAAAAATAATAAGATATTAAAGTAATTTACTAGATTTATCAAGCTCACTGCTGAAGTCAGTTCGAAGGTCAAAGAACGAAAATATTAGAGAAGAAGATAATTAGGGTCCTTGTTGGTAGATATAATAATCCCTTAATATGGGTTATTAAGCTCCGCTATTATTCTAATGATTAACTTATGGAATTATTTGTTTAGTAGCCCACCGTTATACAACGGTATTAATATTTCACTATATCGTAGCCGACATTTGTTATAACGCGTTTTTACTCTCAAGCATTTCGAAGTTTTCAAGGTTTTAATATAATTATGCATACTTCATTATTCTTCTTAAACTTGAGTATATTATCACACAAATATATGTATATGAGTATTTTTTTCGTTATATTTATAACATTTTATTCAGTTACATATTTCGAGTGCAAGTTAAACAATAACATGACATTTTCTCTCTAAATCTGAATCAGTGTATAGTCACTGATTATCAACGGTTATTCATTGAATACATCAGCTCCAAGTATTTTACTGGTAATCAATGAAATTATAGATTAATATTAATAGTTTAATTATTGATTATTAGTGAAATTATAGTTATAGTAGATTATAGGTACTGACTCAATCAATGATTTTTCAGTACTTTTCTGATCACTCTTCACTGATTCAGATTTAGAGAGTTGCTAATGTAGCCTCCTAAGCGTGCTAATATCTTTTTTTTAAATGTTTTTATCGAAGTAAGTATTCGATAAATTGATTGTAGCTGCTAATCTATAGTTCACGTTATATGTACAATAGAACATCAATACTGGCAGCAGCTTATGTAAGGAAGAGGTTTATACGTACATGTATTTGTGAGTATATTCAGTAATATTTTCTGAAGTTTTTTTATTTTTTGTACATATATTTGGAACAAAACACTGTTTTTTTTTTAATAAAACCATTTTTTAATCTATTTTTGTAGGAGGCTACATTACCCTTGCTATTTTCTGACCGATTTTACAGTGTCACCACATTTTTATAAATAATGTTCTAATACACATTTCATATAACAATGAATCTAAAATCAATTAAATAACACTTTCAAAAATGTAATTATTAATTTTTCAATATAAAATATTGATTCTTAACAGAGTTATTGTAATTTAAAATTATAAATGAAGAATGTAATCTTCTGCTCTAATTGAGAAAGACACGGAGTGCACGAAGCTATCATTCTCGTTGTATTTCAAATAATATAAAGGTAATTTTTATATGAGCGTGCGAAATGATTTTGATAGACATTGAGAAGCACTATAAATATACAGAGTTCACTCGTACATTGTCCAAGTTAGTTCGTACGGAACGTGGAAATCCGGACACGTCTCGGTACGTTTGACAAATTGACGCGAACTTCAGCGAATGACTTTTAGCCTGATGTAAGACGAGTTCTGGTTTAAGTTTGAGCGTCAAATTTATTTCCAGCGCATGGATAGATGAGTGAGGTAGTTTCCCGAAAGGCAATGTCGATTAATAACGCAGATACCAGAAAGTACCATTTCCCTTTCATTTCCGAACCGGATGAGATCTATCGTTTTGTCAAAATGTACGATAACATAAATGTACATAACATAAATAATTCGAAGGAAACTCTGTTTCGTTGGTGAATGCTCTGCGTGAATTAACTGTGGATAAAAGAGCATCGCAACGAATAATGACGATAAAAAATCCAATAAAATGGTTTTGATTTAGTTCCGTCATTTTGCATGTGTGACTAGCCGGATAATAGCATCAGAATATCGGTTCTGGAGGCAAAATGCACTTTAAGTTAAATTTTAAGTTAAGTTTAACTGAATGAACGTTATAAATACCATTTTACTGAAAGGCCATGTGTACCTTGAGCTCCTTCTTGCGTCCATGTTTTCAATTCTGGATCGTCCTTAAGAAAATCGCTCTTCAACACCCTAGGTCGTCGATTCAATTTCTCACGCGCGAGCGACAGCTCGTGGTAGCTCGAACGGAACGCGCGGAATCGGATACCTACGTTTCGGTACGTTTGACAAATCGACGGAACTGAGCTCGCGGAAGTTTTTTCACTGACGCGAACGGCGAAAACTCGACGCGCCACTTTTCGCAAGTTTTTTTAACGGGGCATACAGTCGCGTCCCTTGCCCGAAGCTCCTCAGTTATTTTTCCGACGGAAGATCGTTTTCGGTTTTTCCCACGGCGCATAAAACAGCTGGGAGAAACTTAAACTTTCTTGAAACGTTTTGTATGTGTGTACGTGTGTGTGTGCACGCGCGCGCGCGTTAACTTCTATTTATTAAAATTTCGCTCAATTCTGATCACTCTTCGTCGCAATGTTTTGTAAACACGAAATTAAAATATTAGAATTAATCAAATAATTTATCCACGATGTTTTTCTTATTTTTTTGTATAATTTATTATTTTGATATTTTTAATTACATATCTGGTATTAATATGAATTTTGTAATTCGACAAATATTAAGAATTTAAGTTAATAATTGAAAGAATAAGATTTTAATTAGGAAAGAGTATAATGTCCATTGAATATACATTATTTTTGATTTTGACAATTACACTTATTGTTAGTGAAACAAATTTCCACGCTCGAAAAAGAAGCATGAACCCGCAATTGCAACCGTATTGAATGATCGTAAGGACACGTGAAGTAATTAAAATTGTGTATGCACAAAGACTCGCAATAAATGTGAAATTCGACTCGATTCGGTAATGTGAAATGGAATTAACATTCGGGTTGTGCAATTGCTAATAATTTTGGTAAATAGATTTTTGATTAATTAGGGAATTTGATAAATTTAAACGTGCAAATGCACAGACGATGCAAAATGATGAGCATATATTAATACGTAAAATGGCACCGAATATTACTGTAATAATCATCAGGCAATTAAAAAATAATTCTATTATGTATAATAAACACGATTAAATACAATTTTAATAAATCTTTGAATATATAATACTTGAGTTGTTACGTTATCACGTAATATTTGAGACAAAACTGTGCAAATTTATGTTAATTGTTTCATATTATCTTTGTATTAATTTTATTTACTCATTACTTATTCTCTTAATTCTATTAACTTATTGCTAGTCCTTATAGAAATCCAATTTAATTATACTGGTCAATTTAAATCAAGTGTAAATTACAGTGTAAATTACTTAATTTTAAGTAAACTTGATTTAAATTGACCAGTATAATTAAATTGGATTTCTATAAGGGCTAGTAACAGAGATATTTACAGTGTAAATTACTTAAGTATTAAGTTACGGTATTAAATTTACAGTGTAAATTATTTAATTTTGGGTATCTATTAAAAGCACTATCGTTCAGTGCTTTTAATATTCAAAATAGTTAATTAATCGTTACCTTCCAATTAAATTTCTATAAGAAAGGCAAAAGAAACTATGAGCTTAAATTTGCATTTTATTGGTGGAATGTTTAGAACAGTATTTGTTATTTTTTCCAAAATTAATCGCGTCCACGATCAACGTTGAAATCCATCGCGGAATACCGGAAGGTTCTTAATAGAATCACGACGTATGGGACAGGGCGAGACGCGTTTCGTATTTCTCCATTTTTCTCCTTACGGCATACCTACGTCTTCAATCATTGTATAATGTGAATCGCGCACGCAGGTTCACGGGGTCCAGTTGAAAGTGAACGCTTTAACGCACGCACCTGCATTACAGGCCGCGACACACGACGTTTCTTATTGCCGATAAATCTTGGCGTTTCCTTTTATACAGCTGCTGAAATATCGTTTTGCAATTTTATTCGTTTCTTTGCTCAATTTTCAAGAATGCATAGATTATCCCTTGAATTTTCTATATACATTCTATTTTTGTTTGATAAATGTGTGTTGAAAAATTTGTATCGACTTTTATTTACGAAATAATTAAGTATTAAAAGTAAAAATATAATACAAATATATGTATATATGAAAAAATATTGTATATATGTTAATACATTAAAAATATTAACAAGAAACATAAAATATTTATATGGAAATTTTAATAAGGGAACTACTACCTTTGCTTTCTCGTTAAATGTTTTATATTTTTTATACATATATCGTGTAAATTGGTAATTGCAAAAACATCTCAAATCCTCAAATTCACTA
>NW_012026850.1:192875-194623 GCF_000956235.1 Wasmannia auropunctata | reverse complement strand
CATACTATATATTTTTTATGTATATCCATAAATGTTCTTTTATGTATATTTTACGTACGTACACTATATGTACAGTACATTTTTTTCACATTATGGATATTCTATGTATATACATAAGATATTGGATGTTTACTGGGTTATAATATAAATTTTGTTATTAAAAAACTCAAGAGTTATGAAATAACTTTTTAACTTTTTTTTATATCGATCGATTTTTTTATTGGTGTCTTTTATGCCTACCTGTTTTATTACGACGTTACAGTTATTCTTGCAGGCGTAAAGTGATCCCGTAAATGAAGCCTTATATTCTTATCTTTTTCCTTATTGTTGACGATTCTCGTGTTGTAAGACGGGTCGGCGGCAATAGCAATTCTTACGCGCCTTCTTGCGCACGGGCGAGACGTGTTGCCGCCGCCGGTAAAAGTATCTTCCGAAGGGGCAGGCATCAAACAACCCCCTACTGCCGGAATCGTCGCCGGCATTGCGCTCGCGCAGGCCTGAGCGCGCGCGTGTCCGCGTTCATCGTGCGGTATATACGCGGTGTCGAGCAGTAGCACCGGCACCACCATCAGCACCAGCCAGCATTCAGCAGCAGTAGCCGCGACGTGGCTGAAAGGGGGTTTCCGACGGGGATGCCGACGTATTGAGTTTCGTCGCGGAGTGTCGTGCCCGATCAGAGTCGCGCGAGTTCAGTCGGTCCCCGGCGTTTGTCCTCGCGACGTGTGTCTGGTGTGGGTGCTTTCGCGCTCTCGTCCCGAACGGGTGGAAAAAAAACTGGCCCCGACTCGACGACTGGCAGTGGCGAACTTTCCGAAAGTCCTCGTCGAGCGGGCGCATTGAGATCGGGGTCCCGTTTCCGCCGTACACGCAGTTCCGCAGGTGCGCGATTTTCGATCCCTCCCTTCCTCGAGAAGGATCTCGGACGAAGGATCTCGTCGTAAGTTCGCGCGCGTGAGATCAGCCGAGACAAGTTGCAAGCACGAGTTTTTTTGCTCTTCCTTCGTTCTTGTTCTCCGGAACGATTGTCGCTCCGAGGGGCAAAAAAAGAAGTTCGGGATCGGTTCAACGCGGTCGCGCGGATATGTTCTCGTGTTACACGTCGTGACAACGTGTACGAGGAAGATTGGAGGACTTGAAACCAACGAGAGTTGATTACGTCGGTCACGTGACGAAGTCGAAGTTCTCTTGACGGACGTTTGATTTCGAATTTGTAATCTCGATCGACGCGTTCGTACAACGTGCTAAATACATTATACAATATACCGACGATTTTGCTGTTCGTCGCGGGATCGAGATTTCTCGCGGTTCTGGCGATCGATCGAAAACGTACTTAAAAGTTGCTTACATGTCAATCCCTTTTAATTTATAATAAATAACGATATCTGTCGCATCAATATCTTTTCGCGTCTTGGCATACAATACTCGAAAAAAAATTCATTCAATTATCCTAAAAATAATACAAGTTCGTTATTTTCTTAAGTTTGATATATTTGTCGCGATGTTATAAAAGAGTTTCTATCAGTAAATTTATGTATTGTTTTAATACGATATTATTATTTAAATATTATTTTATATAAAAGTAACATTTATACTCAAGACTCTCAGAACGGTCTTTATCGTTATTTTAGCAATTTCAATTTTGCGTCTGTATCGCTTTCAGAATAACCCATTCAATCGCTGGTAATTTCAACGACTTATCGATTTAGCGAACGTCGTTCGCTCTGGTCCGACTTGATTTCGGTAATGTT
>NW_012026850.1:191803-192825 GCF_000956235.1 Wasmannia auropunctata | reverse complement strand
TATATGAGGTGCAACTCATCATAGTGCAACTTTTTGTAGCACGTTCACTTAGGAATTAAGTTAACCACGTACACGCACTGTAATATCAAATCGTTAGCGTTGTTTGTAGACTAATATGCATTATAACTTTCATATGTAGCAGAAACCGTAAACACAACGTGATCATGTATAATACAACGTGCTTAAGCTCCGTACATGTACATATGTATATACATATAAATACACATACATATAATAAAGTATGCATTGCGATGCTTATCCGACAGGAGTAAATTTTCTATGGCAAATCTTTCTCAGAGTTCGTGAGAAAGTCGAGAGAACTGTAACGAGGTACGAAGAGAAGAAATTTATAATTTCGTCGAAGGTTAACGAAGAGTCCGAAATTATCTTGAAATTTCTTGATGTGAAATTTTTGATACAACAAAGTTTCTGAATCATGTTAAACCTGAAGATTTCTATGTAGATACGGATTGAAATATATAAATATAACAATAAAGATTGTTGTAATAGAAGTCATATGTAGATGCATATAAATAATACGTACATTTTTTAAAATGTTTCTTGTAAATTATAGCTTTGACATAAACAATATTAATTTATTATAATTTCCATCAAATTTAATTTGTTATCGAAGTAATGTAATCAAATCTTATATTTTTTATTTGACTTTGACGTGACTTATATTTTTACCGCACATTAAACATGTGCTTTAAATTTTATAATATCTTCTATGAATATAACTTTTTTATAAGTATTAATAGTCAGTTTATAAGTATTAATATTCAGTCCAAATATATCAGTAGCAATCACGTTGACTACGCAACGATATAAAAAAGTTATAACTTTGCGGAAACGCATTATCGACTTGCTAATATCTGGCTATGAATTATCGATAGTTTATTAAATTTATATATTATGCCACGAAGAGATATAATCCATGCATACTGATGACGTTTTAAATTCGGCCGCGAGCCTAGCGAGATGTTAACCCGACAAGAGAGAGAGAGAGAGAGAGAGAGAGA
>NW_012026850.1:155023-191783 GCF_000956235.1 Wasmannia auropunctata | reverse complement strand
ACCGTATGGCTGTAAGAGTTTTTGCAAGAGTTAATTACGCCGGTCATACCGGAGCCGTACTAAATCTGTTGATCGCGAGAATTTCGAATGAGGAAATAAAGGGTGGCGTGCGAGCCGGACGTTACACAACGTCTCCCGGGTCTCTAAAGGTTAAATGTAACGTCGATACATTTTTAATCACGTTCGTATCGTTGTGGCCATCGGGCGATTCCGTTTCACGGGCGAATCGTTATTCGTCGGCGTTTAGTTCTCAATGAGTTCGTTCGAGAGCCACTTTCCTGTCTCATTGTCAACAATCTCGACCAGTAGCTTCGGCTCTCTACATGAAGAGAAAGAGGGAGGAAGAGAGAGAGAGAGAGAGAGAGAGAGAGAGCAGGATTTATTGATCAGCCGCTATACAAGTGCGCGAATGCGCTCTCTTTCCCTCTCTCCCCGCGGGGGATTATAAACGGATCGCGAAGTTTCGCTGTTCCATCCCTCGCGCGAATTTTGCGCACGGTATTACGCAAACCAGGCTGCAACGTCTTGAATTACGCGCGAGCGCCTTCTTCCGCATGTAGATCGCGGCGCGCGCCTCCGCGAGAGCGTCTTTAATGGTACATTAACTGCTGCGGTTCTCCTAAATTATTGATATTTACTCGGCACAACCGGAGTATGTACGAGCGTGTTTTCTCAGCTCCGAACACGTTTCTCATCGAAGGAGGTATCCACGTTTCGCGCGAACGATTAAATTTTATATGCTCGACTACGAGACACTTCCTCGAATTCCTTCGACGGCTTAGTAAATCATACAGAGCAGAATGAGACGCGATATAAAAACCGTGTAAGTTCGCATCTCCTTATATTTCTTTAGCGTTTTTACGTACGCGATTATTATTGCCGCGAATCTTATGTTTGCGACATTTAGAATTTAAAAAATATTAGAAAAGTTATTTGATAAAAATAATTTGTCACGTTATCATATTTTTTTTCTAAAAAGTAACTCGCCGTTACTCGTTACTGATAAAAAAAGTAACTTGTTATCGTTATTCATAAACTAACGAGTCCTAACAATGTCCGTTACTTTTTCATTCAATTTTGATAACGTTTTTTTTTTTAGCATCAAGTTGTCTATATCGCTAATTGACCAGTTAAACGAGTCTGTGGTCATGGTTAATCGTATGGTTGAACACTTTCTTTTTTTAAAACTCGTTTATACACGTTCCATACATATAATGAACGTGTATAAAGAAACGATGAAAATAACGATTATATTCATTATTCAAAAGAAACTGCATTACCCATTAACGTTACAAATAAGGAAATATAACGTCGTTATCTATTTGTTACTGGAAAAAAAAGTAATAGAAACGGTAACAACGTTGCAAGTAACTCGTTACTTCGTAACTCTGAAAAATATGTACATATACTCTATTCAGCAAAAGAATATCCCAAGGAGATAGGATGAAAACTCATCCGTTTCTCGCAAGTCTCCCCTCCTTAGGAAGCCCTCCCTCCCTGCTCCACTGCAACTTGCCAATGTCAGCGGTCAGCGCAACGCTCACCTCACTATGCTGCACAGACTGTGTGGCTCTTCTCTCGCTGGACAGAGTATAGTAATCTTTGTCATATGCTGCGTAAGATATCTTTAGATGATTGCATTTATATTTTGTAACATTAATTATTTATTATAATATTAAAAAATTTTTTATTATTATAATAAATAATGTTATTATAATGTATATTGTGTAACTATAATGACATTGCAAGTAGCGCGTTATTTTTCCATTTCTGAAAAATATGTAATAATTTTTGTCTGTGCAACATATCTTTATAATAGTAATTGCATTTGTTGTAATATTTAATATATTTTAAAATATTATATCTTCACTTAATGTTATCTAATAACACAAATTTATATGCTTTTAATATTAGATTACATAATAAAATTTTGAAATGTTATAATAAAATATTATAATAAAAATATGTAATAGTATAATAAGTGCAATCACTGTCATAAAGTATGTTAGCTGACGTTGTGTGATGATAAATAAGATGTAATAAATTTAAATATTTTCCATAAAAAAAAATCATGTGACATTGATCCGACAGGAAACATGGAATTCCACAGATTGCTGAACGCAAATGTAATTCTAAACTCATATTGACAGTAGAGTCGACAGGAACATAGTTTTTCGTTACCGATAACGGCTGAATCTATTTTTACAATTTTCACTTTTGCAGTTGGCTATCGCGCAGTTAACAAAAGAACATGAACCGTCCAGCGCAATCTAACTCGGGATTTTTATTTGTCACGCGTCTTGTTCCGTCTCTCTCTCTCTCTCTCTCTCTCTCTCTCTCTCTCTCTTTCTCTCTCTTTCTCTTCACGTGAAAATAGTTTGCGTCACGTCAATCAAGCGTTGCGAGCCGTGCTTTTTACAAATCGAAAGATACCGCCGCCCATTGACTTTTTATGTCGATATTTTGCTTGCCTCGAAACGAGAAAAACGTCTTTGAGACCATTGTCAGTTTCGAGGCAGAGACAGCTAAAGTAACGACGCTCTTCTCTTAGCTCTGTGTGTTTGTTTGCTGTGTTTGAAACGTAATTGCGGATTGCTTCATCCGATAAGTTGTCTTAACCCATAAATTTGTCTGAAGCAAGATTATGGTAGGGAGATGCAAATGCAATTTCGTTCGTTGATTGACGTCGCTACGGCAACTGGGACGCGGATGGACTGACGTAATTTTAATGCTTTTTTTCTCTTACTCATCGGAATAAATCGCCTAGTTTTGTGCAGTTATACTTTACACGTTTTTATTTAAGTTGGCATGAATTTCTGCGAATCGATACCGCGAGTATTTCAAGATGACACGAAAAATCATACCGTGAAAAATTATATAATATCTTCTTCGATGAAAGAATTAAGAAAGTACTTTTATGTAATAATTATAGAAATTTAAATTTGTTTGATTAACAGCCACTCTGCAACGAGGAATAAATCGGATAAACAAAGGTTTATTTAAGATTTTATTATAAGCTTGACAATTATATATAAATACGATAATATACGTAATTTGCACAATTTTTTAACAATTTTACGATTTGTTTCCTCAACATATTTTATTCGGCAATCTTAAGACACAAACAAATGTCTTTTATTTTTCTACACCTTTACAATTGCTTCGTCACATTTTGTTACAGCTGTGACACGCGTTTAAACGTATCTTTCGATATTTTCTCGTATTACTGCGCGCGATAAAAGGATAGTGCAATCAAAAGGTATAACAATCGTGGATGCAACGTGTGACATTAGCGCGCAGCTGCCGACAGACAAAACATTCGCCAACTGACGGCATTACCTACGCAAATTTGAACTAAAACGCAGTGATTTCGCTTCACATTTATTCGCGTAACCGTACACTTGCAACATGTATTTGCTCGAGCAGACGCGGAAACGAATGTTGATTCATTCAATAGAGCGCAGATACTCCATGGCGTCTCGGACTGATCGATACTTTCGCCTTTTCTCTTTCGAGCACATCTTTCCTCTGCGATAAATCGGTAAGACTATTTCATTATTCATCGCGCATTTAAAGAAAATTCATGTAGAAAGACAAGTTAAAATAATTACGTCCACATGACGATCGTCATACAGGCGATTTTTGTTGTTAACAATTCGGTTTTTTTGTCTCGGTTCAAAGTAGCTTCTCACTGAGCAATCGCGTTTAGCCTCTTTTCACCGCGACATTTTTTCGCCTTTCGGTTGCTCGTTTGCATTCTGATCGTGTTTGCAAATTCTGGTTCTACGTTGGGGCGTGCGGTAGACCGCGGAATTCAAATAAACCGTAGAATATCGATTTTTCTCTTCCCTTTCTTTCTGGTATGTCGCGCGGGAACGCTGATTTTTCGCTCCGGCTTTCGCTGCGCGAAAAGTTGCCTTAACGTCACTCCCTACGACACAAATTTTCACAGCCACGTTTCCGTTACATTGATTTGCAATCGAAAATGATGCGAAATTATATAGCGATTAAATTTATACGCGATGGAATTCATATTATTATGTCTACTATTTGGCGTCTATATATCCACCTGTATACTCATAAATGATTTGCTACTAAAATATCACAATTAACAATTATCGCAACAATTAACTTTGATATAAACTTTTGACTTTAAAAAATAAAAATAAATGAGAACTTTCCGAAGACAATCACGTAATTTGTTGTGCGCAATTAATCTTAACTATAAAAACACTATTGAGTGATGCAGTAGGTATTGCTACACAGTAGAAAATATTTTGCATTTCGTGTTAAAAATGGTCTACTCAAATGTTTGTGAAATTTGTACGTTGAATTTTTAAGATGTCCGAGTGTTAATTTAACATAATGTGATTATGTTAATTTAAATAATTTGTTAAATTGATTTTTAATATTTTTGAATATTAAAATAACAGAAAAATAATGTAGTTTTAAAACGTAAATTCTAAGATAAAGGAATAAAAAATAAATATGTGTTAATTTAATAATTTTAATATAGTACTCTCTAAATTTTCTGGAGTGAAAATACTGCCACTCGGCCACTTGAGTGGCAGTATTTTCACTCATTTAGAGATTCACTCCAAAAAAGTGAAAGTTACTCCGGAAAGTTTAGAGAATAAGCGTTAATTTTTTACTGAAGAAATATGTTTCCACAATTTGTTTTCAAATTGCATCAAAATATTTCATTTTTTATGTTACTTTCTATATAACACATACTCATCTAGTGTTAAATTAACACAAAAATTTGAATGAACCTTTGGGACATGAGATGAGTTTTTAGTACAAACTTTCCAACTGTGTATCAATATGTAAACTTTATATCCGAGGAAATAGGTCACTTGTAATTAATGTACACAAGATTGAAAATTCATTTATGCCACACTTTTATTAACAAAATAGGTTTATTATCGTTGCTTGAAATTTCCAAAAATGTTTGCATTTAAAATGAGATAAATAATATATTTAAGTGTCCGGAAGAGAAAGCAAAGATTCTGAATGCAAAAAGTGTAAATAACGCGAACAGATTTAATATAATCTAGACATAAATATAAATAACTTAATTATTAACTTAGAAAGAAAGAAAAAAATAGGCATGCTATCAAATTCAATCTTGAAATGATATGGAATATGGAATCCAGTCTCTTGATTCATAATAATTTGTAGCATACAATTACATATTTTACTCTTTTCCATGATTTCACGTGAAACATACGTATAATACAGTAGTATTGTAGGGTTAAATATCGTTAAAATCAAAAACACTTGATCCTTGAAATGAATCGGTAACGGTCGGCGGATGCGCGGAGGGAGGGGGTTGGATTTACGGCCTGCGGATATACCGCGGCAGATACTCGCGGAAATTAACACGTTTCGGGGCCGTTGATTGACGCGCGGGATTGCACGTCGCGACAGCAGGAATTGCGTAAGTGTTATCGCCGAACCGTAAAGGATCGAAGAGGGAGGGAGGACAGGCTGTTAAATGCGCGAGGACGGCGCTCTACGGGGGCGCCGACGAGGGATGGCAGGCGGCGGCGGCGGCGGCGACGGCGGCCGTATAGGCACCCACACACCAAACTCAATTCTCACTCCCATATTTCTGGCTTGCGCCGAACTGGAAGATACATCTAGATAAATGCGGCGAAACGTGCCGCCGGCGGCGCTACCGCGGCGAAAGTTTTGTCGTCGCGGCGCGAAATCGGTCCGCGGTCTTCTCGGGGACAGGACTTTTCGGTGTGAGATTTACCGCCGCGACGCCCTTCGACGTCGTATGAGTGTCGGGCGGTCTTCTATCAGGTGAGACTGGAGGTACGAGCCGTGTGTGCCGTAATGCCGGGTTTTTCCATCGCGTCGAGGACGGTTTCTAACAATGGGAGTTTTTCGGCGCGGAATTTCTTTGCGGAACGCCTCTCCGTCTCTGCGTCATATGATTTCTTACGTTACCTCTTTTTTTCCCCTTTCCTTTCTGTTTCTTTCCTCCCTCCTTTCTTCTCTGTTTCCCTTTTTTTTTTACACTGCCTTTCTTATATCGCGCTTATCGCGGAGACAAAATAACTTCTCCGGCGAGCATGTATTCGGCTTACATCACAAATTTCTTTCTCTCGTGACATGCGTTTGTTTTATATGTCTAACCATTTTGTTTCTATGGCTATATTATGCTCTTTGATACCAGAATAATTTAGAATTATATTTAATTATGTATTACAAGCAGTGATAAGGGTGAACCTTATAACAGAAATTTTCTAACATTCTCTGAAAATAAATTCTCTAGTTTTCATTGAATTATAAGACTCCTATTCACTCACACTGCTATCTCAGATTATGACGTCAGAAGCGATAAAATATACAATAGAAATTCTTGCAAAATATATAAAAATGGAAATATAGTTCACTAAAACAATACAATCGTTAGAACCAACTTGTAAAATATATTGAAAATTCTCCTTTCTTTTTGTTAATTAATAAATATCCATGTATATGAAAATAAATTATACACAATTAAAAACGAAATTAGATATTTGACAAACTGTCAAATTAATAATATACAAAAATAAATATGATTTAATGTTTTCTCAAACGAGAAGATTATTTTCTGTATATTGTATAAGTTTATCGATTGCAAATGTTGTTTTATTGAAAAATATTTCTATTTAAATAAAATTTTCAAAAATAGTTATTGTGTATTTTCTCGCGTTTGAACGTTACAATCTGAGTGTTGGTGAGTGAATCAAAGCTTTATAAAAAATATTCCAGTATAAGCATATATATAGCTGCTATAACATATTCATATCGTATATGTGCACGTGTTACATCTACGTTATATGACAGTTATATTCGATGTTTGCAGGAATCTATTTGTTACAATTATATGTCTTTTGACTGTGCTGACGAATAATGTTCCGATACTCTTGTCAAAATATTACGATTTAATAGCTTTTTTTATGTATTTCAATTTTCAATGTTCTGTATTCCTGTGTAAAAATGTATCCAAATAGTCATTTTATTATTAGAAATTCGCAATTTTATGGCAGCATTTTGGGAAATATTCTTTAAAGGCAGTATGAAATGCAAACGAAATTCTTTATGTCGACACACTCACGCTAAAACATATCAGCATTTTTGAGCTTTGATATTTTCGTAACAAGTACGAAGACAGTAGTACGGTCTTATTTTTACTGGCATCGTATAAGCGTAGCGACATGCTGTCGTGACATTGCGCATCCATCTTTATTGTCTCGTGGGAAACGGACAACAGTTTTTCAGGGCATGACCTGCTTAAAGGGTTGGAAAACGAGGTGAGACGAGACGCGCGAATGTGAGCCCAATTTTTTCCTCTAGAAAATTCGATCTAGCGTATACGGTCGTACCGGTGCGAGGACTTTATCCCCGACACCGGGGGTCTCTCTCTCTCTCTCTCTCTCTCTCTCTCTGAGGCTTCCGTTCTCTTTCCGGGACGTAGCAGACATCATATTTTTTTTTTATCGCCGTGAGAAATCTAATTTCGCGCTGCAAAATTCGATCGCGCGTAAAGGCAACGTCCGCGCGACTGGAAATTCACTTTAATGCACGCACGCAATTCTACCGAGTAGTTTAAACCGGGCGAGGTGAGAAACGCTAAATATAATTTGCGAGAAATTGTCTGGCGACTCAACCACGTACGTACCGTATCCGTACTTTAAAATGAATGGAATACAAATATGCATACTATATCCAAAATAAATATATAATTCGTATGCAAACGGAACATTTTCCACTATCGTATATCGCATTGAATCTCAATTATAAATTCTTTGAATTTGAGAGTCGGTTTTTCTTGGGCAGAGTCAATTATACTGAATATGCTGAATAATTATTAAGTAATTCTTGTAATATAGACTGTTTAGAAGAAGATATATTTTCGTAGATTAAATTTTAAGAATAAATAAAACGGATAAATAATAAATAGAAAATAGAGTCTTATTTTTCAGTTCACTTTCGGTATATCCTTTTAATAATATTAGTCTGCGATTTGAAATCTTGGGAGCATTGCCTGAACAAAGATAATCATTTTTTATAGGTTTTTAGATACTGAATATGATTCCAAATCATGTCACAATTTTGAGAAAAATGTAGCTAAGAACGATTATTTTCAGGATTAATAATATTGTAGCAAATTTGTTTCTAAAATTGTTATAAAAGTTTTTCATCACAAACTAGTGTAATTTATTTTTCTTTAATATAAAGATATGTTACAAAGATACTTTATATTGAGAATGTGAAACAACTGATTTATTAAACCGAAAGCTGTCTTGGGTTTCCATTCTATACGCTGAAAAATCTCTCGGTTGAAATTATTTATATCTACTGTAGCAATGCGATATTCTGTCCAAACCAAAACACGACGTATTATCAAAACGGTAAAAATCTACGGTTAACATTGTTTCCCCCTTTAGCTCGACGCGAATGGTAGCTGAATTGAAATGTCAGGAGACATTGCGTATTCATCTTTCGGCTGCCGCATGCGTCCCATTCGTTTCATCAGATTGCTGCGTTTGCTCCATTCGTTATTCGAAAACGCGAGAGAGAACGATGTTAACGCAACACACATCGGTGCGCGCGCTTTTTCAGAACGTTTCAGGCCGCGTTTGCGGGGCCGTTTGCGATGCGTAGCCGCGAAGCTGATGATGCAGGATAATATGGAGAACTCAACCGTGAGAAATTTTCTTAACAAAATATATGTATGAAAAAAAGAGCATCCCTCGCTCCCCGCTCTCGCTGAAATATATTGTCTGGAAATAAAAGTTTTAATCGATTTATTAAACTATCGCGGCGCGCTTGTATATATTCGTACATATGTTACAACGAATACAAAAATTGTTTTCCTATAATGTATGCCCTTTGACCTACATTTCGTCGATTACATTTACGTTAACTCATCGTGGGGTTGCATTCAATTCGACGTGTAGTTTATTACTTCAACAATGAATATTAACGATTGTATTTTAATCGGATTTATTCCGTGATCGATGAAGATTTATGAAAACATAACGAATTCATGGACAGATTCGCACACCCGTCGTACGTATCGATATTATAACAGCGGAATATAACAATTTTAAAACATTTTATCTACTGCAATGTTAAATTTTTCTAATTGTAAGAGATCGTCGAGGAACTGAAAGAGTGCACTTGTGTGCGCTTATATAATATTGCAATTATAAAATATTTGCGCTATTGATTTTAAAAAGGGGAGTACTTTATCTCGCGAGAACACTTGAACGCAATTTTCTCAATACCTGAAGAAATATTTATTCTGATAGTACACTTTGCAAATGAATTATTCATTTTCACGCGGTTGAAGTATCCCGTTCATCGATGAGAATCACCGTTTCACTCATAAACATAACGTTTACTCTCTCTTGCAAAAACTCTATTACAGCGAAGATGCTAATTCGAACATTAAATGCCGTATCAACATTACCGCTCGTGAAAATCTCTGACTCCGGCATGAGAGAGTATTACGGGATTTTCGGAGTATCGACAGCTGACGTGCCACGTATGTGTGCGCCGTGTAGCGTAATTCAATCTAAAGATGATGAAAGAGGCGCCGAAGGACCTCTAAGGCTATGTAAGAGCGTCACTTCGAAAGACATCGCCGCCGCGACATCAAAGGAGCCGCCGCCGTCGCCGTGAATTCCACGTGCGCATTTTCGATACGCTTCCCTACGAAACGAGAGGGAGAGGCGGGGGTGAGGGCAAGGGAAGAGGGAGAATGGGAGGGGGGAGGATGGGCCCTTAATTTCGGAATGCATCGCGCAGTACGCGTGGCACGGAATTCGCGGATGTTGACGAAGCACTTACCAGTTCGTGTCACGTTCTCTCTCTCGCTGCAACTTCTTCGGATGGGAGGGGGAAGGAAGGGGTCGGAGGGGAAGGTAACGGCAGTTTCCGAACGTCGCGTTGCATCTTCCGCGTTGCAGTCTCTGATGAACCCGGCGAGAGAGTGCTCGTATCCGGCGACCAATCTGCATGCCCGTCGCCCTGATACGAGAGCTCGATCCAATATCAGGCCAGAGTGACTTAACCGTCACCTTCGTCAAGTTTTGGATAATCCCAAAATTTTCCGTGCTCCGTATATTATGACAATCTAAAAATTAAAAGTACCGGGATAAAAATGGAATCAACGATTATGGAAATGTTAGGGTATACGCACTGAAGGAAAAGTTGTGTAATGATAAACAAACCTAAGATGATAATCGATGACAGTTAATAAAACTTTAGTGAAATAATATCAATGAAATATTTGATTAATGTAAACAAAACCAACTAATGCTAATTTTATTTTTCTAAATATTAATAATATTTAGTAATCATCAAACAGTTTGTTACTATTATTATTTTTGGTAATGCATATTTATTACAGTTGGAAAAGTTGTATGAAATTTAATACGAGTACATTTCATATGTCCCAAACAGCTCATTTTTTGTGTTAATTTAACACAAGATAAAAAATGTTAGAAAGTAATACAAACATTATGTTAAAATTAACACAAACAATATAACTCTTTGACAAAATTTGGAAACAATTTGTGAAAACATATTTTTTCAATAAAATTAATACTTATAATTTGTTAAATTGATATCAGAAGACGTGGCAATGGCTTGGGGTCAAGTATTTAAACTAAAATATTATATAAAAAATATTAATAAAATATATGCATATTAATATACGTATGTTTATTACATATACCTTAAAAATGTTAATCTAATATCAATTTGCACAAAATGTTTAAATTAACATAATCACATTATGTTAAATTAACACATACAATATGTTAAAATTAATACATACATTATAAATGTTAAATATCAATTTACACAACATATTTAAATTAACATAATCACATTATGTTAAATTAACATTTAAATTTGTTAAAAATTTAACATAAAAATTTAACATAAAAACAAATATTTGAGATCGTTTTCAATATATAAGAATATAAAATATTTTTGATTGTAGCAATACTATTATATTCGACTACATTTGGTAGTTATTACTAGATATTTTTTTCAGTGCAAATATAATTCCGTAAATTCTAAAAATATTACGTCCCGAAAGATGATGAAAGATGTAGCAATTATGAATAATAAAACAGTTCGCGGTAGCCGTACGTCGCGGTCTAAATCGTGAACTGTCTGATTTGTAAACGAATATCTACCGTATATTTTACTCGTATACGCGTGTTCGTTTACTTTGAGAATTTACGATTGCTTGCGGAGGCTTATAGTGAGAGATATAAGTCATTAACATCAGCGGTCGCGCATCAATCACGTCGTTTCATCGAATAAACGGCATTTTTTTCTCTCTCTTTCCTTTTCCACCTCTGCGAAGTAGCAACGGAAATGAATACGGGGGATCCATTAAATAAGCTTTGTCGTTTGTCCTTAATGAGAATTAAACCGGAAACGTAAGTCCTTCATTACTTATCTTCAGGAGAGATTGGTATTAGGATGAGCACTGAAGACTCTCCGATGGCCGACCGAATCCGAAGAGGCAACCTCTTGCTCCAAGAAATATCGCCCGTTAACTGTTTTCTCGGCAGTTAAGAGGCTCTTCTTTCTCTCTTCCCCCCCCCCTTTCTCTCTTTCTCTCTCTCTCTTTCTCTTCTTGTGAGTCGAGGTCTATTGATTTTCTTGAGTATGATTACGTAGCAATAAGAACGCTGATTTATTTTGCGAAAGAAATTGAACCCGTTAAAAGGTCGGAACAAATCGAAGGATATGACGAAATGAGCTAACTTCTCCACTACCAGTACATATAACGTACCTCTACTACGTAATTAAGAGTTCGGCATAATTCTTGAGACACCCCCGCGCGCCTTTGTGGAAACAAGAAACTTATCTGGAAAAGATCCAAAATCTAGTTAGAGTCGGGGAAAACTTTAGAATCGTCCCTCACATTTTAGACCGGTCACATTTTCGACAGACGGTAATTGCAGACCGAAATTGGATAATTCTAATTCATAAATTGGAAAATCATTTTTTTACATCGCCGTCATCGCCACTGCGTGATGCTTAGTGCTTTTCTCGTTACGTAAACTAACGGTCATATCGGATCTCTACGATCGCTAAATTGTTGCGGAAGAGATTGTCGATATACGTCGGCACGTGTCCCGTGCGAATTGGATCAGATACTTTCCATCTATAATGTATTCCTTCCATCGTCCTGCGCCTGAAACTCACTTAAACACGACAGCGTCGTATATTTGCGCCGATATATACGCGAAGCTACGCTGCACCTTGATTATCGAATTATCTCCCGCGCGTTTCTGCTCCCTGCAGACGCAATCCGGTGTTCGTCGCTGAATACATTCGCCGTCTCGCTGCCGGGATATCCGTGATTGGGTGCTTTCGACCAGATGTTCCGCCGTGATGCATTTAAAAAAAGCACACGGAAGAATACAACGAAGTAATGTATCGATCCAAGAAAAAATGTTAGTGGATATAAAAGTCGTGAAAACTGTTAAAAAAAAAAGAAAATTAATAGAATGTTGTAGTTTCAATGTAAAGTGATCATCCCAATTATGAGAATATTTAAGATTAAATTGGTTTTTATTAATTTGTGTAAATTTAACGGTCAAATATTAAAAAAAACTGCCAATGTAATTAAATATTTTATTTCAAAGAAAAATTATATATTCTTTTATTGATCAATTGTAAATTTTGGAAACATATTTCAAATGTAAGTTCCAATTACGGGTTAGTAGATTATTTTCGTGTTTCTATGAGATTATAGATTGCCTAATTCTGGGTGATTACAAAAAATTACCTGCTATATATATATACATATATACACACAGTGCGGTCCATAAGTTCCCGGACTGATTTTTTTGCAGCCTCCCCATTGACGCCATTTATCGGATGACTGTTGAACCACATAGTGTAAACCTTTTCGAACAGCCATGTTGAGTGGCATAATTTTAGTTGTTGAAGAGTGCGGACGTTTGATATAGCCTGGTGTTGTGTGTGTGCGTCACAGGCAGAGAAAGGATTGGCCAACGCAGCTAAAATATAGCCGTGGCAGCTAATGTGTGTTTTTAAAATATAAGGACTACTAATATTGTTACTGCCAAAGCTAAATTTATTAGTTGTTAAAATTTAGGCGCTACGGCAAAAAATATTTGCTGAAAAAATCAAATAATGTTTAGCTAATTCTATTGAGGAATATCCAGCAAAATGTTTACATTTTTCAGCAAAATTATTCTTTCTTTATGTCACTTTCTTAGCTACTCCTGTTAAAATACTTTCTATTTTTTAAAGATAAATATATGTGTTGCGAGATACAATTTTATTAGCTAAAATAAAAGGATATTTTAACAGGAGTAGCTAAGAAAATGACATAAGGAAAGAATGATTTTGCTGAAAAATTTAAAAGTTTTGCTGGATATTCCTCAATAAAATTAGCTAAACATTATTTGATTTTTTCAGCAAATATTTTTTGCCGTAGCGCCTAAATTTTAACAACTAATAAATTTAGCTTTGGCAGTAACAATATTAGTTGTCCTTATATTTTAAAAACACACATTATCTGCCACGGCTATATTTTAGCTGCGTTGGCCAATCCTTTCTCTGCGTGTGACGCACACACACAACACCAGGCTATATCAAACGTCCGCACTCTTCAACACTGCGGCTAAAATTATGCCACTCAACATGGCTGTTCGAAAAGGTTTACACTATGTAGTTCAACAGTCGTCCGATAAATGGCGTCAATGGGGATGCCGTAAAAAAATCAGTCCGGGAACTTATGGACCGCACTGTGTATATATATATATATGTATACATATACACAAATCCCTTATTCAATAAAGTTTAATTGTTATAAAATTTTATTATCTAGATTCTAGAACCTTATAAATGATACACATAACATATAAATTTTTAAAAGTATAGATAATAAATTGTTGTAATAATTAGTCTTATTAAATATTTATTTAAATATTCATATATTGCAGAAGGATTATAACAATAATAGCTAATAGGACTCGGTCCATAATTAAAATTCAATCTATAATTGGGATTGCTACCTTATAAGCGTCATACACGTACAAAATTTATTAGATTTTTATATAAATTTTTTTTATCTTATTATAATTACTTCTGCATTTTTCTGTTATTTAATATTGCAGAATTATTGAATGGAAAACATTTTTGTAGGTTTTCGTTTATTTACGACAATTATGAAACCTCTTGTAATTTGTATAATAATTTGTATAGCACACTTTGCGCCGAAAGCAAAGTGTTCCGATTTATTTGTCTACAGGCACTATCTCTTTTATCTCACAACGGAGCCTCATTCAAACGGACTTTCTCACTGTTTTTAAAGCGTGGTTAAAAAGCTTGTACACAATTTGTGCACTTTTGTCGGAGGAGAAAGAGGAGGAAGGGGGAAAAACCCGTTGGATCAAACCCAATAAAGTCGAAGAAAGCGATAAAGCGGTTAAATCGACGGCGCGTTAACAGGAAGCCCCGATCATTGTTTCGCGAAACCCGAATGGGAAAAGCGTGGCTCGTCGAAGGAGCGATGGCGCCGAGCGACGGGGAGGTGGCGCGGTATCGGGGTGGAAGACGTATACACTTGTGTTACCGTTCCTCCGTGTTGCTTTTATTAGACCCAGAGGTAAATCGTCATCGATTAAGGTAATGGGTAACGACGGGTGCAGACAATCCAAACCTGCCAAGTTTTACGTTTTCCAAGTTTCAACGGAGAGAGAAAGAGAGAGTGAGAGAGAGGGTCAGAGAGAGGAGCAAATGATTACCATTATCGGTTAGTTTATCTATCGTGATGTCGAGCGGCGCAGACAGCTCTCAATTTTGCATTCACCGCGGGGCAGACTCTCCAGAAAGTAGGTACTCTATTTCCGCCGGGATCAGGCCGCCGGGTAATTGATGAAAAGCAAATAACGAGCTTAAAATAGTACGCGCGGTCGCGCGGTTGTACGGATCCCGCTCTCTAATTGAGGGTGGTTCATCTTAATTCCGGTTGCACGAGAGAAGGACGCCCCTTGAGAGGCCTTTCCGGTAAACGTTCGACCGAGCGAGGGGCCAAGTTTCAAGGTGCAGTTAGGCGGCCGGCGCGGCGCGGCGCGCAACGGCGGGCGTCACGGTTTCGTTTTTCTGCGCTAATGGCTTTACGTGTCCGCGTGATTGAAGTAAATGCACCGCGATAAATGGATAGTTACCGGTGATAAACGAGCCGCGGTGTGGGCGAAGATATTTTTTACAGGCTAAAGGTATCTTCACCGGCGCACATTACTTACCCGCAAAAATGAAGCGAACGCGGTTAAGGAAGTTTGAAATAATTAAGGGAGTGGAGATGAAGTGTGTTGATGAAGTTCAAGATTGATAACGGTTAGATTGGAAGCAAATTTAAACAGTGATTTCCTTGATGCGGAGAGCGAGCTTCTTCCTGCAAATTCAATGAGAGTTAATTCGTACATCGGGAATTCTAAATTTCGAATCCAAATTTATTTATTTTTAAAATTAATAATAGTATAGGGTACAAGGGGCCAAGCTGGATATTCGTACTAACAATTTAAATTAATTAAAAATAGGGGAGACCAGGGCTCGTTGGCACAGTTTTCACAATTTAGACTTTCCTGTTTTTAAACAACTATTTATTATAATTAAATTATATTAATATGATAGAATAAACCTTTCTCTACATTTTTATGCCAGGAACGATTCTGTATACTGTATAGTTTCTTTGTAGTAAGTGAAATACGAACATGCTGCAATGTAGCCAATTTACCCCGATAGTCGGGTAAGTTGACACATATATCACAGTGTGAGTTAATTAAGCGGTAAACTCCATATTAAATTAATGAAAACATAATAGAAGTAAAAACAGATCTTTTAGAGTTATTTTGTAATGATCAAAAAGCAAAATGTTGTTAGAGAATAATATATGTAAACTATTTTAGATGTAGCTTATTTCAATACAGAAGTATTAAATAAAAAACGTTTTGTCATAATTAAGTTGCAATTGAATGGTTACACGCTTCTTACAGTAAATTAAACCAAGCTAACCTTAAATACGAGTCAACGTGCCCCATCTTTATACACAGACATATAATTTAAATCATTTTATTATAATAAATTATGATTATTACTCAAAATAATATGTATAATAACAAAAACTTTTTTTTTATCTAATAATACATCACTTAGATTTTTCTCTCTAGCTAAAGAACATTAATGCAAAATTTTGAAACACTCGAAAATTTACTTGCCTTCTCTTAAATCAGATTTTTCTCTTTCTTTATACTGAAATACTTGTTTGATTTAAATGCAACTTAGAAAAGTGAGCCTATGTTATAAAAGAGATATTTTACTGTAACTTTTTCGTTGTTTCTTTAATCATATAAATACATGAACGGAGTGCCAATTTGCCTCTTGTGCCAACGAGCCCCGGTCTCCCCTTTAATTAATTACCTATGGTAATTTACATCCAAACGATCGTTTTGGCTTGACATCAAGCCTTCCTCAGTGATCTTTTACAAATTCTTAAAAGCGTGTGTCATATTCGTCTGTTACATAAAAATGATAATTATGGTCGTCGATGTTCCTTAGATTTGTCGCATTAGTCTAATGAAATTGTTTCCATTACAACTGTCGAGAACGGTAAAGATTCTTTGTCGTGTATCAATTTAATCAATGAATTTTTATTATATTCTTAAACCTTGCCATACTTGGAAATAATGGTAGGATGGAAACTTATTTCTTTTTCTTCTATCAAGAACTTGTTATATTTTATTCTAACTATCTGTTTTTGCACGGTTATCGCGTAATCATTCCAGACTTTATCTCATTCTTGCTTCTCTCGATGGCTATTTTTTACTCTTTAAGTAGTTAATAATATCGACGGTGTATTACAGCATCCTCCTTTTCTACTCCCCGACAACGTTCCTAATATATACACGAATATAATTATCTTGGCTTTTATTAGCAGCGTCTAATTCAATATTTCGCCCACAAATCAGAAATGCAATCGCTATACTAGAGGATAATCTTGTAGCCAGATAGAGCTCTTCAAGGATCTCACGCTGCGTTGCCTTGCTTCTAATTTGCGCTTCGTAAACAAGTTACTCAATCGAGGCGTAAAAAAAAGGGAGTCTCGAGTCTGAACGCGCCTAGATACGAAGTTATGGAATTCGTGTCAAGAGGCAAAATTAACGTTCTCGAGGGAGGTACGCCGATTAAAGGGAAGAAGATCGATTGGTGAATAACCGGCGCTGGAGGATTGCAGGCGCCTCGATATTACTACGAATTCCTGGGCTACCTGATTTCATACCGTTGCTGACGTGGTGTATGCACATTTATCTTTACCGCGTAGGATTGCCGTTTCGGCCGAAGGTACTAAAGTCCGCAAGACGTGCGGTACTGCAAATTTAACATTGCGGTGCTCGTATTATCGACGAATCATCTACGACCGTTTGAGAAACGGTGTTATATATAGCAAAAAAAAGCATTAGGCATGGCGAGGAGACTCTTAATTATAATTAAAGTGTTAACCGCTAGTCTCTAACGACAAACGTCATCGAAGGGAAAAGCGGCAGCGGAGTTTCGGCGATGGCGATACAAAATGCAGTTCGATTCGACTTGGTTTCGAACCGACTCGTTATTGTTTGCGTTCCGATTGAGTCATTGTAACGGACTAAATTGACATCAGAACTATGCAACGCGATCTGAAAGCCACGACCGAAGCTTTTGTAGACCTAGTCATCCCCGATCGTCACATTCGCGCAACATGGCTTCGAGCATTTGTATAGCCATGAATTGCTCGCAGCCCCGTATACTGGCAATTTCTCCTGTGGTGCTTTAGAATGGGAATTTTGATTGTCTGCGGGTTAATACATTTTTTTATTTCTTTCACCGGAATTAAACAATCTTTCAAGAAGTATACATAAATGTATATGTATATTATTAACTCACGCGTTGCTTTAATTTAGTAATTAATGAATAATATTTTGCGGAACCATTAAAAAATTATTATAATTTAAATGCGATACTTGGAGAAAGACTGTCACATCTAAAAATATTTATATAAAATAAAATATTTACATAAAATAAAAATATGTATAATACATTAAATATATAATTTACACTGTATATAATACGAGTATATAGGATAAAGGCACTAGTTTTACATTACTCTAAAGAGACTCATATTTTTATCCAGAAAAATATCCAAATAAATATCAAACAATTAACATAGATGTAATTAATTATAAAAAAACATTTTATAAATGATTTTTTATAATTAATTACATTTATGTTAATTGTTTGATATTTATTTGGATATTTTTCTGGATAAAAATATGAGTAGGTTCAATTTCAGTACTATTTTATATTTTTTAATTTTAATTGAATAAAATAATGAAAATTATTCACAGTTAGACCCCTGTCTCTAGTTGTAGATCAGACTACCCGCGAAACGTAATTTTAATTGAGTACGATACTGATTTTTTTTCATGAAATCTAATGCTATTTACTACCTCCTGTAAAAGCCATAAGGCAATCCTTATAAATAATAAATTTTGAATAAATTTTTAAAGACGCCTCAATTGATATTTCACGTTTTAGTATTTAATGAATATCAATAAAATGTGTAGTCTTGTTGCTAATAAACAATGACGATTGATAAAGATAACACAAATGTTAAAGAATTTTATAATATGCGCCATTTGTTAAAACATACAATAATTATTTATTGTATGTTTTTGGCCTCATGTAAAGAACTGTGTTTCAAGACCGACCAAAATACGGCGCGCAGTGGCTGAATATTGTAAAAATTATTACACAACATCCGTGACTCGCATTGGTGTTACTTCTATTGTTGGTTTACTTGATGAGCCTTAATTCCTTTAAATTTATTTTAATAATTATTTAAATACAATAAATTATTTTAAAATAGTGGCCGATCCACGTCTATTAGTGCCTTTATCCTAATATAATTCACTTAAATGATAAATATATTTTTATTTTAAGTATATTACACTGTTAAATCTATCAGTGTCAAATTTAATCTTAATTAAGTTGTCACTGCAGGATCTTACTTAATAAATAGTTATTTTTAACTAAAACAATGGAATTTAACCCAAATTTGGGTTAAATTTGAATTATTAAACTATTTTAAATTATTTAAAATAGTTTAAATAAAATATAAAATAAATATAAAATAAATAATTAAATATAAAATAATAAATATTAACTCCACCGTTTTAGTTAAAAATAACTATTTATTAAGTAGGAGCAGTGGCAACTTAACTAAGATTAAATTTGACACTATAGATTTAACAGTGTATATATGTATTTTAGTATATTTTTTAGTATATTATATACATTTTTATTTTACAAAAATATAATTATTATCTTTATTGTAAGGAATTGATGAAATGATAATTTTAAGCTATTTATTTCCACGATTTATGTTATTGTCACGAAAATCCGAATCGAATTTGTATTACCTATTTCGAGGCCTTTACATTTGGCGAAGACGGCCGAGAAGATGGGTAGGACGCGGCAAGGCATCCAGCAAGATGGATGGGCGGGCAGATGTCCATCACTTCCGGATGCCAACGGAAACTAGACACAAGGGACGAACCGCGTTTCGGGTCACTCAAAGGATCGCGGGAATACCAAATCCAATCACAGAGTGTTGTTTATAGCATGTGATCCGCTTCTGCACATTCTGTAAATTCAGCCTTATCTTACCTAATTGTCATAAAGTAATAAACGAAGAAAATTGCGAGAGGAGTACAAAAATCTTTTGTACTTTTACAATTAGATATTTTAAGCAATGCTAGTGAAAAGACTTTATAATAAGTCAGCCATACTTTCAATTCAATTTAACTCAAAGACTCGGCGAATTAATATTATTATTTTTTTTAGTAATAAGTATTGCTAAAATAGTTTAACGTTTTTATTTTCCATCTGCTGCATCTCATAAATCAACCATTAAATATGAATTTTCGTAGAAATATTATTTCATGTGAAAAATAGCAATTAATAGAAAACGTTTAATGTGTTTCCCTACTTTGAAAAATATGTTTTTTGTAACACATTGCCGTCTTGCAATTATTTATTAATTTTTTAGAAGTTACTGAAAATCCCGATTATACTACAGGTAGTTTTCAGTGCATCAATATTTGAGTCGTTTGCCTTACAAAATTTAATAGAGTTGTTGCAAGGCCACTTTATTGCCGGCCTTCCTTTGACCGTGATTTGTATTTGATGCTATAGTTGCACTCTGTTTCCTCAACGTCGTTCTCGTTTCAAATATGGCAATATCGATGTCATCTCCCTTTTCTATTTCATCCCACCACGTTATATTTCTGCCTCCCTTATTACCTATTCTCTCGATGCAGAGACATTTGCCTTTGACATGCGGGAGTGTTGCATCGCGACTACAGCCATTATAATGCATATCTCACGATTCCCGAGTACAATCGGCAGTTTTCTACGATTCGATCGCCTCTGCTGAAACTCGGCAGGCATTCCTTCCGAATTTTGTCGTTGCAGCTCTATTGGTTGCACGCGATGAAAATAGCTACCTGTATATTAATAATTTATGACAAACAATTAAAGCGTGCCGGCATCGTCTCTGGTTTCAGACCGAAGAATGAGTTATAATTTTACATGGATTTATATACCTACAAGACGATTCGCGCGACTGTCGTCTCTCTCTCGCTTGATAAATTTTACGCCCCGAAACTGCGGATGATTATCTTATCAGAATTACATAAGTAATTGCGCGAGTCTCGACTCGACTTTAGTCATGAAAATATCTTTCCAATTTCGCGGCTGTGTAATTCGTCGCTCTCTTACCGCCCGCTCCGATATAATTGAATTCCGCGTGATCTAATCGTTTCGCTAATGGCATTGGTAAGTCGCGCTCGAGCCTTCGGTTTTTATTTCCGGCGGAAAGTGCTAATAAAAACGAAGCGAGACTCGTTGTCTCCGCTTCGTTCTTCCTTCTCTCTCTCCCTCTCTCTCTCTCTCTCTCTCTCTCTCTCTCTCTCTGTCTCTTTGCCTCTAGCAGTGTCTCAGACCGACCCTTTAATTCATCTCCCCGCAGATTCACCCCCCCCCGCGGCCGCTCTTTTCTCTCCTACTTTCCCCTCCTGGGGGTTTCTCCAGGGACGGGGCACCATCATAACAGCGTTTTCTCGCGCGCACGTGGAATACAAAGCGTCGTCGAATCTACGAGTCCCAGGAGCGACGGCACGACTTCGTCCTACCGAGCAGGACATGGTCGAGGCGCGCTACGAGAGAATCGGGAGTTATCGCGAACTGAAAGGAACGATAATAGCCCAATACTTTGTTATTCGCGGCGCGTTTCTTCGACTGTTTCTAATCCGTCATCTTTTTATTACCTTTGAACTTTTGTACCTCTGTACTACGTACGCTACACTTGTACGAATGATACTAAGGGATATTGAAATCGATCATAACTTTATAACTTCGACGATTCGATATTTGATACATTTTCTCTTAATTATTTTAAAATACTATAAATTTACTATTAAAAACTATTGTAAAAAACTATAACTGGATACTTATACATTATAGGTAATAATCTTGCGATAAGTCAGCATAAAAGCACGAAAAGAACAGTTTTGTTGAAGCAAAATTTTAGCTAGACAAAGATCTGAAAATAATTTTGTTGGATCATCAAAATAATTATGCAGGAATAATTATACTCAAACTGATTGCTAGAATTGTTAAAACTTTTTACAGCATTGCTTTTGAGCATCTTACGTAATTATTTTAACGGTTTAAAATTATTTTCAAATCTGTATTAAGTTAAATGTGTAAATATGTCAGCAAAACCATTCTTTTTACAAGAAATTAACATATTAATAAATAACAATGTTAATAATATATTACTTGCTCTTAGGCATTTATATACACTACATTCTTAAATTGTAGAAGCTAAGCACGTAAAAAGACATTTCTTATTTATTTAAAAAAAATAAAATATAAAAATAAGCTTAATGAGCTATACTCTAAACACCATTATGTACCCCATATATCATAAATAATCTGTCATATAAATATTACTTTGATATCTCACATTTTTTTAGTGTTGCAATTTTAAAAGACAGCAGTGTATACTTTAATAAGATTAATAAATTTTGATAATAATGACTTTAAATAAATTAATTTTTTCGTAATATTAAGCTTTACTACATGATACAATATATAGTTATAATGTATGTTATATAAATCTTATATAATTGTGATATAAATCTGACATATATTTTTTTCTGTTCTAGGTAAGTCCGCTTTGCGATTATTTCTGCACATCTAAATATATAAGTCCCACATAAGTTTCTCATCAAAATACGGTAAGATTGATTATTTTTGAACGTGAAATCTACTATGCCGGGTTCTTTAGCCGTCATAAATAATTATAAGTTTTCAAATTGTAGTCTTTATTTTATATAATAAAAAATTGTGTTCTGTTACAAACTTTTGCATGTAATTACAAACATTATGGTACGTAATAGCATCGAAACTCCTAATCTTTCTTTCGAGACTTGTGATAATTTGTGTTGAATTTTTAACATATCCGAGTGTTAATTTAACATAATGTGGTAATTTGGTTATTTAAATATTTTGTGTTGAATTTTGTTGAATATTTAATATTTCTTATGGTTGGTATTAAAATAACACAATTTATGGGGAACTGTGGTAATCTAAATAATATAAAAGTAATATGTAAAAATAAAAACTTTTAAAACGTAAATTTTTAAATAAATCAATAAAAATGAATGTACGTATTAATTAACATATAAATGTTAATTTTACTGAAGGAATATGTTTTACACAATTTACTTCCAAATTGTGTCAAAATGTTACATTTTATTAATTTGTACATAACGCTTGTGCTACTTTCTAACATAGACCTATTCGTCTTATGATAAATTAACACAATGGTCTAAATGGACTGTGTTGAGGAAAGTGAAATGTGTTAAATATGGCACAAATTTTCCAACTGCATTGAAAGAGCCTGCTAATAAGGTAATTTAAAACCTTATTAAATATAGCTATGTAAATGTAGCCTCCATGATATATTTATCTTTGTTTTAACGATGAGGAATAGTTAGACACGTATATACATACATACAAGACAACATGACAAGAATGACGGAATTCATCTGACGCAATTTGTCACGTCTGAGTACAAAGCCCACCGTAAATATTTCCCTATGCACATATGGTTCACCACCAAATAATCACCCTTGCGCATGCATCTTAATCTTTGCTCCTCTCCCGGCATCTGACTCTACGCTCATCCTACGATGATATTTTACGTGTCCTACGATACCCTCCGCACGCTCTGTGCTTCATTTAGGACCGAATGTAGTAAATCCGGCGTAATTTGGTGCGCCATGTTTGTGTAAACTCAATTCGGCACGGTTAGTTTTTGTCGCAAGGTTTAAATTTTGATTTCGTCATTTGAGGGCTTCTCTTTCATTGCATTGTTCCATTAATTGAAACGTTTAAAGGCGATAGTTAAATATCGTTCTCTATTTTATTACAGCATTTCTCCCATAAAAATCTTTTGTGTCCGCGGTTGCATGTAACAATGCCCGGACACTGAGGCTGGGATTTATTTCTCGTTACCGACACGTCGAACATTTCCCTTGTTATAAGCCTGCTCGTCCGCGCAGATAACATCATCGAAGATGACCGTTTCGATAGTGCCGAGCGTAGGATATTGGCGGCTTTTATTCGGCTTTTTATTCCCAAAACGTACGTTACGTATTCCGTGATGTACGCGTGACTTACATTCTTCCAAGATAACAGCGTTTGGAAACTAGCGAAATGAAAATTTTCGGGCTTTGTTTCGTGCCCGATATCGACATAACCGATCCGCAAGTCTGTCAATCGTCAAAGTGGAATAATAACTGACGTAATATTCTTTCTGACCAAAATTGTGTTTTCGATCGGAAAATTTTCGTCAAGTTTTTGAATTTCGAAAAATTTTTGTGTGTAATGTAACTATATTTCATTAGTTCTATTAATTATAAAACTTCTTATAAAAATGCATCAATGTATGTATAATTTTAATAAAGTTATGTATAATTCAAAAATTATATTATAAAAATTTAAATTATATTATATTAATATTGTAATAATAAAAAATTATATTATATTCAAATTATATTAAAAAGTTACATGTATTTATTAACTTCTTAAAAAAATTAATATGTGAATATTTTACATATATGCATGTACGTTATTTCTATTCTATTACTAATGACTTCTACATCAATAAAATTTGCTGCTTTGTCTGTATTGTAACTGTATAAAATTTTCCTTTCTCTTTCAAAAAATTTCCGCAACATTAAAGATCAGCCTCCGTGAAATGAACGTGAAAGATCGTGTCGATAACACGTTCTAGCCTTAATTAATAATTCGCATGATCCACAATTTGCGAAGGGAAGGTTCTTTGGGTAGCCTTGAGCCATTTTTTTATCCACTACGCTACAAACTCAACTACTCAACCTTTTTTTCGAAACACCGAACTCGATTAAGCTTCTTGTTTGGGCGCGCCGCGCACGATTATTCCCGGTCAGAAATGCCAAACTAATTTAAAACTGTTTATCATTAAGAGGTATGAATAGAAGTATGTTTCTGGCAGTTTAATTTGAAGTAAAAATGGTCATTGCGGCATTTTCAATTTACAAGTAATTAACAAACTGCGTAAATTCGTCGTTGCCCCTGTGCGTGGCCATTGCCGTATATAAATAAATAAATAAAAATTCTCGTAAGTAATCGTTGTCCATAATCAAGTTCTCGTTAACTGAGAAATCTAATTGTAAGACCTGAAAGTATAGCGTTTTAAGTGTTCAGTGAAATAAAAAAAATCACTAATTTTTGTACTTTATTTTTATAAGAGCTACTTATGAAAATTATATTTACTGTATCTTTAAAATTAAGTTAAATAGATGCAATTTAAACACATATGCACACATTGCAACTACCACCACTGACAGTTACTATTCAATTTTTTTTTCTTTCAAAGTAACTTCACGTGATCAGATAGGAAAATTAAATTATATTTTATACAAAAGTGTTTCTGTTATCTATTTAATTTCGAGAGGTAATTTGAATTGAAATGCCGGAAGCGAGTTGCGGTTGGCATCTTCATCCTCATCTCGGCGCTTTTTTTCCAGGTAATCTGTACCAGCATCGCTGTCGAGTAGAACTGTTCAAGATGTAGGTGTGATAACGAACTAATACGGGTTACGATGTAATCTGCATAATAATGCGCGGGCGTTATTGGTCCGTGGATTTCTCTTCGGCTGCATACAGATTCAAAATTACTGAGACGCTTTCGAGCTTCTCGCGTCGTACACGTGATGATAGAAGTTGAATCAGTGCGCCCGGAATTTCAGCCTTCTTTCCCTCCCCTCCCCTACGCCGATCGTGGATTGCCGCTGAATTTTAATGGCTCCTAAAGACACCGGGACTTCTCCGTGGCTTTAAATTTATTCCGCCTGTTTTCCGCCTCTCGGCCGGCATTACTTACAATTTAATTATGATATGTACCGAAGGAACCGCGCTAACATTGAATTATTTTCCCATGACCAAAAAGAATTGGTAAAAGTTACCTCGAGGATGGCCATCGAGAAAATCCTGCACAATTAGAAATTATAATTTTTACAATAATCTCAATCCGTTATATATATTATTGCATTGATATTATTAATTGATATTATTATAATTGCTGGGTCAATTTAACCTTTAAACCACTATATCGGTCTTACAGACCGCTATTGAAACGTTACTTGTCAACAATTTTCTTATTTATCACCATTTAAATATATTTTAGTTCTATTGTATATGAGATTTTTTTGTTAATTCTCACATTAAAACATAATTTTTCTTTTCCTCATCAACAAGTACTCAGAAAACATACATTTTTATTATAATTAACTTATAAAATTAGCGAGAGCATAATAGCGGTCTGTCAGACTGACATTGTGCAGTTAGTGTGATTTTTTTGGACGTGGTGGTTTAAAAGTTATTTTGCGATATCACGTATGCAGTTCGATTTAGAATTGTATTTTAAAACCGACAGATAATCGGTACTTTTCGTGAAATGGAAATTGTAAAAACACAAAAAAAAATTATTTATAGTCAAACCAAAATCCGATTTGACCGAAAAGGTCCAATCGGTATTATATCTACATACTTTGTTTCACACACATGATGATTCATAGTTATGATGAGCGGATTAAAAATTAGAAACTCCTCCGTTTATCCATTTTCTCTCTATTTTAATTCATTCTGCTGACTATGTCTTGGTTGCTGTAAAGTAGTTACTCTTATGCCTCATCAATTTACTTTTCCCGCAACGTGAGCTCTTAACTTCAAATCCCATTCATCATCCAATTCTATTCATCTGATGCCGTTCCTATATATTTATTAACTTTACCGTGAAATATATCGCATGAAGTAATTATTAAAGTTAAATAGACATCACGGGGAAAATCGGGTCGTTGCCGGGGAAAACTTACTCGGCCGAGATCGATTTTAATATCCTTCAGATATCGCGACTGGAATTTCCGAAGTATGCGCCGATGTACTAGATAAACTTTATTACGAAGTTACGCCATATTCCTCCCTCGCTCCCCCATATACGGTTGAATAATTTTAATTATCAATCTGCTAAATTTCTATCATTTCATCAGAGAAACACCCTCGAATCGGAAGATTTTGATCCGTTATTAAACGCCTTTTATCATCCGGATGCCGCGTCACAGCGTGGCGCGCATCGTACATCAACCATTTCCGTGGCGCGGCACCGGATTTTTTTTTCCCCACCCACGGGTTAAGCCCATTGTAGATTTACGACGGTGCGCTAATACCACTTTGAATGTCTGATACGTTGTAATTCCGCAGAAACTCCGCAGTCGAGCTCCCACTTCCGGTGGCCGTTGAGAACTTTGCCGATAACACTATGTTGCGGAGAGACAACCCAACCTCGACCGTCTCGACGACCATTTGATTTGCGTTTAATTTCTAGATGCTATTTCGGTTTTTACTCGTCCTCCCCCCCCCCCTCCCTTTCTCTCTATCTCCTGCCCACTTCCCCAATACGACAAGACTTGCGCACCGTTGCATCACGGATCAGTTCCTTAATTCGCCGCAGTTTCGGTACTCGTTAACTACGAGCTTTATCGCAAATTGGATTTGGCCCCGTTAGAGTTACAGATACCTTTTTTTCTACTTCACTATTGGAAATGGTGAAGTACCTGAACGTTATGCATGTATTACATTACACGCCGATTTGCCAGAAATAGCCCAGTTTCATAACAATAATTGTGAAAGAGGAAAACGCTCATTAATATTACAGAGAAATTCCGCGATATATGCTATGTATTTATAGTAATATTTTAATGTGATACAATGTGATTCAATATTTAGTTAACTCCCAGGTGTAAAATTTAATTCTTTCTCTTTGGCACATTTGCCTTTCATTGAAAGAACAAAATTAACATCTCGAATTAGCGTTGACATTAATTCTTTCGTGTCCTTTTAACGGTTTTGCGTAGATAAAATTTTCACTTCCGTTGCATTACTTATATTCTCGTTGATAATTTAAAATGGTATTATAAAAACTGGCTTAATTTTTCATACCGTTTCATCTGCTTGACAGTATAAAGGTATAATTATATTCTTAAGTCTGCCTCCGCAATTGTGTAGGTAGATCTGAATGCTACCCTATTGTATCCACGATATTTTCAGCTGGTTTCTTATCTTAAACTTTTGTATACGACACGTGTAATTCGATATGTCAAACGGATATCATGCCCACGAGCGATTAAATTTTTATCTCATTCTATTCCAGAAATATTCTTTGATCTGTGCCCATGTGTGAGCATAGATACGAACGCGCGTACGATCAATCACTGTATATACAATCAATCAATTTTTTCTCTCTCTCACTCACTCTCTCTGTCTCTCTTCCCCTGATAAAAAAAATAATTAAAATATATATAAAAGTATAATATTATTATTTTGATACATAAAATATAATGCAGAAAATTTATTTTACAAATAATTAAAAGTTTAAATTTTATCTCAGAATTTCATTGTCTTAAATTTTACTTTATAATTATATAATTAAAACATTTAATTTTGTCTCAGAATCCCATTGTCTTGGATTTCTTATTTTTTAAAAGTCTGAATATTTAAAAAGTCGTAAAGTAATAAAAAGTGATTTGATTTTATCTCTAAGAACTTTCATAAATCTTTCTCATAATTCTCAAAGTGACTTATATAACTATAATTAAATATTTTTAATATCTATTATCAATATCAAATTGAGGTATTATCAATTTAATTAATCGTTAGTATAGATATTTTTGAAAAAAGGAAAATCTTTCAGGGAGCTTCTAATAAAATTTGCATATATATACATATATATCACACTTTTACTTAAAAAGTGACACAATTCAACAAATTAAGTTTTCCAATAAAATTTTAAACTTGACAAAAAATTGGCGACTAATTAAATATCGGCAAAAAATATATATTCTCAACGTAATCAAATGTCACTTTTGTTATTTTTGTTACATAACTCTTAGAAAAATCATCCTTTTTATGTTGTAACAATTTTAACAATTTCTTTTAAAAATCTTTTTTAAGCTGTGATTTTTTAATGAAGTTAAATTAATTCACTTTTGAGGATTGATTGAGTAATATTAATCTAATTCATGGTAATAACTTGAAAATTACGTTATTTTCAGTCGTGTCACTTTTGAAATAAAGATACGATACGTACGTACAGCTTATGACATTTGAAAATATCATGAATCACAATACTGAAGCCATGAAAGATAACGGAATGAATTGCTTAGTAGCTCTTGGAAAGTTCAAGACCCATCGGATTATTCGTAAAAGTTCAAACGATTAAATTTATAAACGGCCATGCCATTCTTATTTTATAGATTTCTTATTGGACTGCTATTTGCAGATGCGTATTTAGATTACGCTTTCTCTTGCATAAAAAGTTGATGGAAAACGGTTGCGCATGATACGAATTTCATAAATGCCTAGAAATGGCAAAAGTTCAGAAATCTGAAATTATTTCTGGAGCGAAGTGACAATGTTCTGATCTTACCTCTATACGAAATTCTATTATTAGAAATTTGATATGGGTAAACATATAATATTGATTATTATATGATGACGTGATCCAAGTTATATTGATTATTTCTTTGGCGTACATTTATTAGTTATGCAATCTCCAAATTATAAAAGTGCATAGATGAACATTTATATACACATATTTAGAATATTGCAAACCTAAAGAACTTATCAAAAATCTGTCTTTGCACAACTGTAAAAACAATATGAATGTAATATTTAATTTCAGTTTTTTTATTGTTATATAAATTTGGTTGCATATTCTGGACATTCCCGATGTTTATCTTGTCATTCACATTCAACATGTTGCAATACAAAAAACAAACAAAATAAATTAAAAAGAAAAGCAATATGTATTTAAACTTTATTAAAGGTTAAAAGTTTGATTGGATAAATATGTGGATAAAATTAAATTTTAATTACACGGTATACGAGAAAAATATTATCCATCAGTTCTGATAAGAAAAATCTGAAATATGTAAAAATACACATATTCCTTCTCTGTTATCCATGTGTACGACACACTACATTTAAATGCTGCGGTATCGCGAAGGCTTGTCGACTATCGGATATCGTTAACTCCCTTTCCCCAAAATAAACCACGTTACCCTATTTTAGACGGATCATGCCGTCGGATTAACAATTTAATTATACGGAGAAGGATCCGAAATTATTAGCGGTAGAATATCGTATAAGTCTTGAAATTGAACTTCGTGTATTTATCAGTACAGAATCTTCGATGTGTATTCGCAAATTGAAATTTATCAAGTCTCGCAATCACACCATTTCCAGTACCTTGCATTTTATGGTTCAACTTCCTCGATAAGTTATCTCGATCTCAAATTAGTACTTATATGGATCGTTATTAAATCACTTTTTAATGAGATTCCTCATATATTGACATTATTTATGAATATGAGATAAGTCTATTTAATTAACAATCGATTAATTAAAAATTATTTTAATAATATTATACCACTAACGATTATTGGTAATGGCATTAAAGGCGTGCTCTTCAAGTTCGTTTAATATACAGTCTTCTTATATATATATATATATATATAGGTATATATATATATATATATAATATTCCTCGATAGCAAGAAGTGAACGCGAGACATATATAAGTCAATCAAAAAAGTCTATTGCTGCACCGCGCATTATATTTTCACGTGGTGATAAGAAACAACAATTCTGCGAGAATATTAGGGATCCTTAGAGGCCACCTTCAAGGATTATGATATTTAATTAAGGCCAAGCTCAAGCTGATGCTGCAGCTCGCACGGAATATGGCTCGCGTTTGTCGGGCTAGGTGTACTGATATAGTAGCTCACGTAGCGCGGCCGTGTAAAGAGAGTACACAGGTACAAAGTGGAGAAAGGAAGTGCACTCGACCGTGGAGACGCTTATTTTAACAAGTGTTCGCGATAAAGTCTGCCAAGATTCAACGCGACGACGCGACGGGCGGCGGACCGTTCCGGCGGTAATTCAAGTACCGGGGTCCTATATAGGGCAATCGATATCATTACGCGTGCCCTATCTACGCTTATCTCTCTTTTATGCTCGTTCTTTTCCGCCGCCGATACGTAGGTATATACCTCCCGCGTGCATTGGCCGAATTTTACTGACACGCTTTTGGCGCGCTCGTGCGTATGCGCGCGACAGGAACGCAAAGCTGTGCGCCAATTTAAGCGCCACTGTAGCCTGCAAAAAAGGTCGAGAGTCGCAGGGAGTGCGCGTGAGATGGCTTTGATTGTACTTATTACCACGGCGGATTGTGGCAAGGACATTAACGTCCGAATGACCCGGCGCAATAATTTATAATTTGCATCGATTTCAGTCGATTTACGTGTGCAATAATTTATAATTTGCGCGCTTCTCGGCGCCGTTGTTATTTTGATATAGCTGAAGTGGGAGTAGTCGCGTTTCTAATTATTTTATAATTATATCGCGTTATGTTTTACACAACAACGTGTTATATTAATTTCCAAACATTTTAACGTCGTTTTATATATAATATTATTAAATTAGTAATTTTTTAATATAAATGGAACTAGAATTATTATTTTAAAGGGCACTATTCTGTTTAATATCTAAAAATAAAAATTTTGTTTAAAATAAAAATTTCTATAAACGTTTGAAAAGTGTTCGAAATTATGGTTATCGTAAGATGCGGGGTAATTGCAATTTCGAATATTCTAATAGGATTTTGAATAATGAAATTGTGGTGGCATACGATTGAATTGCAACAATGCACCACGATATAATACCATAGTAATGTGATATATAATTTAATGTTGTAATTCGCTGGTCAATTATTGGAACTGTATTAATAGTAAAATTCAATAGAACACACCACGACAAAGTGACTTGTAATTCACTATTATAATTTAATTCTGAGGTAACAAACGCGCGCGCATGAACCAGCTGAAATCGTCTTGCGGCGTACGCAGAAATTAAAGGAATTTATTATTATTAGATAATTTTAACATGAGCAAATTACTTACAATAATTAGTATGAAATGCCTGTGAAAAGATTTTAAAAAATATATTATTATTCGATCATTTTAATATGAGCAAATTACTTATACAATAATTAATATAAAATGCCTGTTAAAATATTTAAAAAATTTTTTTGCAGATCAGTATCTATATAAGCGGTAGGAGAAAGCTTACATATCGTGTCAATTCATAAATTTTGCCAGCTTTATAAAAATTTTAAAAGAAGATAAATATAATATAATCGATAAACTTGTTCTGTCACTTTTTTGCCGTCAAATCTCTATTCCAACTGTCAGAAGTTTAATGTGATAAATACGCGCGATAAGTACATTAAGTAACTTTGATATTTAAACCTTTGACTATATAAGTATGGACTAATAGTAATTAACTTCATACGTGTCGTCAAGCTGAAAGATGTAGACTCCACCCCAATTAGTAATTTTCTGCGGAAAGGGGGAAGGCTTCTGTGAAATCAGCGTGTTTACGACGTGTAAGGGAATGGTGTTGAGTCTGTTTTTAATTTCTTTCCGTCGATTTGAGATTTGTTCCGGCTCTCTATCAATTGTCAACATAACATTTAATACATTTTGATATATTTGACATTTTTCTACTGACTAGGGTGAAGCCTAAAAATCGAAGTTCAATACCTCAACTAACTTCAGTTTGACGACATCGGGCATATGTCTTTTATATAGTAAAAGTGGGGGGGACTAGCAGTCCATATTTATATAGTCAAAGATTTAAACATCATACATTTTTACAATTTATTACTTTAAATTGACAATATGGAAGGCCATCAATAGTATCGCATGAAAGTATTAGTACAGTTAGTACACGGAAAGAACAATTTTGCTGAATCCAAATCTGAAAATAATTTTTGTTCAATAGTCAAAATTATTTTGTGCGAAAGTCAAAATAATTGCTAGAATATCAAAATGTTTTATAACAATACTTATCAGTTTTAACATTCCAACAAATTATTTTAATGATTCAATAAAAAATTATTTTCAGATCTGTTTTTAGTAAAATTTTTAGGTCTTTCAACAAAATCGGTCTTTCCGTGTAAATATACGTGCGTATACACATTACGGATTGATTTGATAAAATCACGAACGACGTAACAAGTTTATTTTTTTTTTATCATAGATAAATGATGGATATCGAATCCCCGTTGCTACGCAGCCGCGTGATTTATATACGTGGTTATTCAACTCTCATGTGCGTTATGTTTACGCGTTAATGCCATCCGGCGCTAAATAAAATCGATTGCGTCCACAGCGCTGATTGCGCCGCGACGCGTCGTGGTTTACATTTGTATGTGGATGTATGTACATATCATAATTAAGCTCGCAATTCTAATGCGTTCCGACGTAAGTTTGGGATTTGGTGCCGCGCGTACTCACCCGAGTGGAAGATGAAGCGCGCGGGCGAGTGCGCAATCTGTACAAATGCATGCCGCCACTCTCGTTCGCGCTTCCACCCCTCCCCCTTTGGATTTACTGCTCGCGGTCGCTACGCGCTTTTCCAAAAATTGTTTTATCGAACGTGCATTTAAACGTAGAAACGCAGAAATAGGAATTGGGGAAATGTGGAAATGAGAAATGCAGACAAACAACGGCTCTTGGCAGACAAACAGCGTCTGCAATATGGAAAGGGGTTAATTGCGGTCAGGATACGTCTTGTCGGGGTAATTTGGAGTTTACAAGTTCTCATAAAAATTCGAATCTATTTTTACCGTTATTAATAAAATCTAATAACGATCGTTACTTTTTTAATAAATATAATGTAAATTACTTTTCGACGAATGCATGTGAAAAAATGCCTCTCTTCAATTATTTATTTAATCCATTTCAATGATCGAATAATATGGATTACAATGCCGCCAGGCGTTGCGGATAAATCTTAGTATAAGAATGGCCTTCGCAAAATGGATGACCTCCCCCATCATGTGACGCAGGGTCTTACCTTGCTACGTTGTTACCCTGAAGGGATATTTATAATAAAAACTATCATAAGATGCAAAAAAATACGCGCACGGGGGAAGGATGGGAAGAACTATTTTCGTTTTTCTCGGCATCCATTCACCTCGACCCACTTTCCTCCGGATGACTTTCCGATCCGGCCGTTATTTATATTTTCCGCCTGACGCGCGCGCCGGCTGTTCCCAAGGAGCCGGCCGGGCCTTGCATCTAGGCGCAACCCTTTGCGGAAGCCACTGTCCGTTCGTCCTCGTTTCTATTCCACGGCCACGCCGCGCCGCGCCGGGGGTTAGACGGCATAGACACTTAATGCGCGCGGTCAACCCCCGTTGCTAAAATAAAACTGCGACCGCCGCCGCGCCAGCACCGTAACCTTCGGAGATTCCTTATCGATCTCTGCGAAAGAGATGTTAAACATTTACACGCATTTTATGCTGCAGAACACGCGCGATTCAAGTATTCATGCGATTTGAGACGGTTGGTGCGACATTCTTTCTCTCGGAGAGAACTTCCGTGATAAAACGCTATCTCTTGCGCACTATTGTAGGGAAACATGAACTCGCGGAGGGATATTTTTGTCTGATTCTCCGATTATTCGATGCACTGCGTATAATAGAAGATTTCGTAATTATCGCCAAGCATTAACGTTATTATCTTCCATTCGATAAATCCGATAGTACCTGGGTATATTAGAGTAATTCAATTAATTCTTCATGCGATAATGTTTACTCTGATAACTACGAGAGTAGCTGTTTCCATTCGCGTTAATTGGCTTGGTAGTCAGTCTTTGATTATTTGCATAGCATGGTAATATCTCCGTCATAGTGTTTCAATATTATTCCATAATATTAATTTAACATGAATGAGGCCTCGACCAACCAAATGGCGTTTCTTTTTTTCTGTACGTCCCGCGCCTTCGCGGTAGGTCTATCTGAATTCTGATCTGATGCCCTACATACGTCCTTCGCGCCGCCCTCGGGGGCGCATTAAATTTCCGAAGATATTCTCTCAGAATTTGCCACGGATTTTCATGCGACCGGATATATTTGACGCTAAGACACCATATCCGTGTCACGGACTACGCGATATCTTTTCCTCGAGCTTATACCGCTGTGTGTACCTCTCTGCCTTTTGCGAGGCATAATAGGAAGATAGAAGCTTGTATATTTTTGGCATGAAAATTTACCATCTAAAGATGAATAATCAAAGATAATAAAGTAATGCAAACCGACACGGATATTAGTATGTATATAAATAATTTTTACTGTTACAATATTCAGCCTGCACACACAAAAAAGTGCGCGCCGCACTTTTTCGGTCGGTCTTAAAACACAGTTCTTTACATGAAGAAGCCGAAATCCACTGTAACGAATTAAGGCGCAGACATACGGAAAAAGAAACGCCATTTGGTTGGTCGAGTATTAAATTAATCACCTTATTTGTATTAAATTAATATTATGAATTAATACTGACAAGCAAATCAATATTTTTGCTAACAAGCATCTATAAGAATCCCCGCAAAGCTGTAAAGAATTTATTGCGAATAATATCACCTCATTCAGAATTTAAATCTGGATCTCCATATTTAAGGGTGAACGTCCTACCATTCGACTATTGAAGCATATATGACGATATTCTTCGCACAATAACATAATAATGTAATATATTTTTCAGGCAGAATGAAATATAAATGTAAATTGAAAGCAGTTAGATTTCCAAGAATAAGACATATATAAATAAGGTGATGAACTTTTGTCCTTTCAAACGACTTCATAAACCATGAAATTGTCTCTCTAATTCGTACTGACAAAATGAAAATAATTGTTGAAGCGACGTTATCGTTGTCAAGTATGACGGAATATCATTCGGAATCCGAATGTCTCTCTAAAAATAAGTTAAACGATTAAATTGCTCAATATTCAATAATATTTATGCAAATAATATTTGTACTCGGTTATATTACGGTTTCTGTTCTATAATTATACGTACAGTTTTATTATTCCAATTGCTACTTAACGTTTTTCAAATTTACTTTTTTCACTTTATACAAAGATAAAAAATGAATTAAATATTGTTTTCCTTATGTCTTACGATCTTTAGAAAAGGGATCTACGCATGGGATCCACGCTGATTACTGAAAAACAAATCCACGTCTTAGAATCGAGAATTCGCTAGCTCAGATTGCAAGGAGGACTTCTTGTTTTTCTTACATAGATTTACACTTACGTGTCTGTTTGACCACGTTATACTCAGAGCGATGTTCCACGTGCGCGGACACTGGCGGCTTCCGGCTTAACTTTCCTTGAGTTATAACGGTTTCAAAGTGAAATTCGGAATTGGCGAAAGTTTTCCCTGCGTATCGGCGAAATTTCGCTTACCTTTCTAATTTAATATTGTTACAGTTGTGCGAATCGATCGACATTAAAATGGAATTTTATAAACATCTTGCAAATAGGCACTATTTTCTCTTGCGTTTTTTTGTAAAACGGTCAAATATTGTTTTATCGAAATATTACAAACTTGCCATATTAATATTAGTTATAAGCCGTATTGTTCACTATGTAATACACGTGAGAGATTATCCTGTGGAGATTAATCACCTGAATTTCGAAACTTACGTGAGTATATTAGGATTATTCTAACGTAGCTTATTGTGCCTTAGTTACACAGATTACAATGATGTGGTATGGGTTTAATCTCCGGCGATTGAATTTAACGAAGCCAGAGATAGTCGTAGAGTATTCGTAGTCGCGGTTACTTACATCGTATCGAACTAATGGTCGATTCGCTTCATTGCCATCGTCTGAATCAAGCTATGGGCTTGAATTTTTTTACTTTTATATTATTTATTTGCTTACTCGTAAATTGTGTTATTTTAACAGTAAAAAATGTTAAATATCAATCTAATCACAAAATAATCTAATCACATTATACGTTAAATTAACGCTCAAATGTTAAAAATTCAACACAAACATTTTAAGGATCGTTTATAACACGAGTATAAAATATTTGCTACTTATATATATTTTTTATACAGGGTAAACCATTTTAAT